>NW_026558340.1:600000-808724 GCF_026930045.1 Uloborus diversus | reverse complement strand
CAGTCAGTCAGTCTCAGTCAGTCAGTTAGTCAGTCAGTCAGTCAGTCAGTCAGTCAGTCCAGTCTCAGTCAGTCAGGCAGTTAGTCAGTCAGTCTCGGTCAGTCAGTGAGTCAGTCAGTCAGTATCAGTCAGTCAGTGAGTCAGTCTGTCAGTCAGGCAGTATCAGTCAGGCAGTAAGACTCCGCTCGACAGAACTCCGATAGCCTAATGGCTAGACCGCTGGTCTTCCAAGCGAGTGGCCTGGGTTCGAGTCCCAGCCGGAGCGAATATCTTCAATGTACATATTTCTTTTCTAATTTGAAAATTCTTTTTTTTTCAATTTCTTTCCTTTGCAATTATTGATTATTTATGTAGGGAAGAAAATTCTGAGTCAGTTTAATTTTTCGACACGAAGATTTCAAAGTGTTTAAATAAACAATTACCAAGGTGCATTTTTTGTTTTTATTATATTTAAAACTCCCACCGACAGAGCTCCCATAGACTAATGTCTAGAGTGTTAGGCTTCCAAGCGAGCGGCCCTGGGTTCGAGTCCCAGCCTGAACGAAAATCTTCAATGTATACTTTTAGTTTCTAATTTGAAATTTCTTCTTCTTTTTTTTTTAATTTTTCTCTTTTGCGAATATTGATTATTTATGTAGGGAGAAAAATTCTGAGTCAGTGTAATTATTCGACCTGTAAATTTCAAAGTGTTTGAATCAATAATTACCAAGGTGCATTTTTTGTTTTTATTATATTTAAGACTTCCATCGACAGAGCTCCGATAGGCTAATGGCTAGACCGTTGGGTTCCAAGCGCGTGGTACTGGGTTCGAGTCCCGGCCGGAACGAAAATCTTCCATGTATATATTTCTCTTCTAATTTGAAGATTCTTTTTTTTTTAAATTTCTTTCTTTTGCAAATATGGATTATTTATGTACGGAAGAAAATTCTGAGTCAGTTTAATCATTCGACCTTTAGATTTCAAAGATTTTAGATCAATAATTACTAAGGTGCATTTTTTGTTTTTATTATAATTAAGACACCGATCAACAGAGATCCGATAGTATATTGGGCTTCCATGAGTGTCGCCCTGGGTTCAAATCCCAGCCGGAAAGGAAATCTTAAATGCAAATATTTTTTTCTAATTTTATAATTCTTTTTTTTTATTTTTCCTTTTGCGAAGTCAGTCAGTCAGTCTGACAGTCAATCAGTCAAGCACTCAGTCATTCAGTCTCAGTCAGTCAGTCCAGTCAGTCAGTCACTCAGTCAGTCAGTTAGTCCTTCAGCCAGTCAGTCAAGCAGTCAGTCATTTAGTCTCAGTCAGTCAGTCATTCAGTCAGTCAGTCAGTCAGGCAGTCAGTCAGTCAGTCAGTCGGTCAGTCCTGTGCAGTCAGTTAGTCACTAAAGCAGTCAGTCAGTCTCAGTCAGTCAGTCGGTCAGTCCTGTCCAGTCAGTTAGTCAGTCAAGCAGTCAGTCAGGTAGTCAAGCAGTCAGTCAGTCAGTGTCAGTCAGTCATTTAGTCATTCAGTCAGTCAGTGAAATAGCCAGTCAGAGAGTCAAGCAGTCAGTCAGTCAGTCTCAGTCAGTCAGTTAGTCAGTCAGTCAGTCAGTCAGTCCAGTCTCAGTCAGTCAGGCAGTTAGTCAGTCCGTCTCGGTCAGTCAGTGAGTCAGTCAGTCAGTATCAGTCAGTCAGTCAGTATCAGTGAGTCAGTCTGTCAGTCAGGCAGTATCAGTCAGGCAGTAAGACTCCGCTCGACAGAACTCCGATAGCCTAATGGCTAGACCGCTGGTCTTCCAAGCGAGTGGCCTGGGTTCGAGTCCCAGCCGGAGCGAATATCTTCAATGTATATATTTCTTTTCTAATTTAAAAATTCTTTTTTTTTTCAATTTCTTTCCTTTGCAATTATTGATTATTTATGTAGGGAAGAAAATTCTGAGTCAGTTTAATTTTTCGACACGAAGATTTCAAAGTGTTTAAATAAACAATTACCAAGGTGCATTTTTTGTTTTTATTATATTTAAAACTCCCACCGACAGAGCTCCCATAGACTAATGGCTAGAGTGTTAGGCTTCCAAGCGAGTGGCCCTGGGTTCGAGTCCCAGCCTGAACGAAAATCTTCAATGTATACTTTTAGTTTCTAATTTGAAATTTCTTCTTCTTTTTTTTATAATTTTTCTCTTTTGCGAATATTGATTATTTATGTAGGGAGAAAAATTCTGAGTCAGTTTAATTATTCGACCTGTACATTTCAAAGTGTTTGAATCAATAATTACCAAGGTGCATTTTTTGTTTTTATTATATTTAAGACGTCCATCGACAGAGCTCCGATAGCCTAATGGCTGGACCGTTGGGTTCCTAGCGCGTGGTACTGGGTTCGAGTCCCGGCCGGAAAGGAAATCTTAAATGCAAATATTTTTTTCTAATTTTATAATTCTTTTTTTTTTATTTTTCCCTTTTGCGAAGTCAGTCAGTCAGTCTGACAGTCAATCAGTCAAGCACTCAGTCATTCAGTCTCAGTCAGTCAGTCCAGTCAGTCAGTCACTCAGTCAGTCAGTTAGTCCTTCAGCCAGTCAGTCAAGCAGTCAGTCATTTAGTCTCAGTCAGTCAGTCATTCAGTCAGTCAGTCAGTCAGGCAGTCAGTCAGTCAGTCAGTCGGTCAGTCCTGTGCAGTCAGTTAGTCACTAAAGCAGTCAGTCAGTCTCAGTCAGTCAGTCAGTCAGTCAGTCCAGTCCAGTCTCAGTCAGTCAGTCAGTCAGCCTCGGTCAGTCAGTCAGTCAGTCAGGCAGTCAGTCAGTCGGTCAGCCTTATTCAGTCAGTCAGTCAGTCAGTCAGCCTTATTCAGTCAGTCTGTCAGTCATCCTTATTCAGTCAGTCTGTCAGTCAGTCAGTCGGTCAGTCCTGTCCAGTCAGTTAGTCAGTCAAGCAGTCAGTCAGGTAGTCAAGCAGTCAGTCAGTCAGTGTCAGTCTGTCATTTAGTCATTCAGTCAGTCAGTGAAATAGCCAGTCAGAGAGTCAAGCAGTCAGTCAGTCAGTCTCAGTCAGTCAGTCTCAGTCAGTCAGTTAGTCAGTCAGTCAGTCAGTCAGTCAGTCAGTCCAGTCTCAGTCAGTCAGGCAGTTAGTCAGTCAGTTTCGGTCAGTCAGTGAGTCAGTTAGTCAGTATCAGTCAGTCAGTGAGTCAGTCTGTCAGTCAGGCAGTATCAGTCAGGCAGTAAGACTCCGCTCGACAGAACTCCGATAGCCTAATGGCTAGACCGCTGGTCTTCCAAGCGAGTGGCCTGGGTTCGAGTCCCAGCAGGAGCGAATATCTTCAATGTATATATTTCTTTTCTAATTTGAAAATTCTTTTTTTTTCAATTTCTTTCCTTTGCAATTATTGATTATTTATGTAGGGAAGAAAATTCTGAGTCAGTTTAATTTTTCGACACGAAGATTTCAAAGTGTTTAAATAAACAATTACCAAGGTGCATTTTTTGTTTTTATTATATTTAAAACTCCCACCGACAGAGCTCCCATAGACTAATGGCTAGAGTGTTAGGCTTCCAAGCGAGCGGCCCTGGGTTCGAGTCCCAGCCTGAACGAAAATCTTCAATGTATACTTTTAGTTTCTAATTTGAAATTTCTTCTTCTTTTTTTTTTAATTTTTCTCTTTTGCGAATATTGATTATTTATGTAGGGAGAAAAATTCTGAGTCAGTGTAATTATTCGACCTGTAAATTTCAAAGTGTTTGAATCAATAATTACCAAGGTGCATTTTTTGTTTTTATTATATTTAAGACTTCCATCGACAGAGCTCCGATAGCCTAATGGCTAGACCGTTGGGTTCCAAGCGCGTGGTACTGGGTTCGAGTCCCGGAGGGAACGAAAATCTTCCATGTATATATTTCTCTTCTAATTTGAAGATTCTTTTTTTTTTAAATTTCTTTCTTTTGCAAATATGGATTATTTATGTACGGAAGAAAATTCTGAGTCAGTTTAATCATTCGACCTTTAGATTTCAAAGATTTTAGATCAATAATTACTAAGGTGCATTTTTTGTTTTTATTATAATTAAGACACCGATCAACAGAGATCCGATAGTATATTGGGCTTCCTTGAGTGTCGCCCTGGGTTCAAATCCCAGCCGGAAAGGAAATCTTAAATGCAAATATTTTTTTCTAATTTTATAATTCTTTTTTTTTATTTTTCCCTTTTGCGAAGTCAGTCAGTCAGTCTGACAGTCAATCAGTCAAGCACTCAGTCATTCAGTCTCAGTCAGTCAGTCCAGTCAGTCAGTCACTCAGTCAGTCAGTTAGTCCTTCAGCCAGTCAGTCAAGCAGTCAGTCATTTAGTCTCAGTCAGTCAGTCATTCAGTCAGTCAGTCAGTCAGTCAGTCAGGCAGTCAGTCAGTCGGTCAGCCTTATTCAGTCAGTCTGTCAGTCAGTCAGTCAGTCAGCCTTATTCAGTCAGTCTGTCAGTCATCCTTATTCAGTCAGTCTGTCAGTCAGTCAGTCGGTCAGTCCTGTCCAGTCAGTTAGTCAGTCAAGCAGTCAGTCAGGTAGTCAAGCAGTCAGTCAGTCAGTGTCAGTCAGTCATTTAGTCATTCAGTCAGTCAGTGAAATAGCCAGTCAGAGAGTCAAGCAGTCAGTCAGTCAGTTAGTCAGTCAGTCAGTCAGTCAGTCAGTCAGTCCAGTCTCAGTCAGTCAGGCAGTCAGTCAGTCAGTCTCGGTCAGTCAGTGAGTCAGTCAGTCAGTATCAGTCAGTCAGTGAGTCAGTCTGTCAGTCAGGCAGTATCAGTCAGGCAGTAAGACTCCGCTCGACAGAACTCCGATAGCCTAATGGCTAGATTGCTGGTCTTCCAAGCGAGTGGCCTGGGTTCGAGTCCCAGCCGGAGCGAATATCTTCAATGTATATATTTCTTTTCTAATTTGAAAATTCTTTTTTTTTCAATTTCTTTCCTTTGCAATTATTGATTATTTATGTAGGGAAGAAAATTCTGAGTCAGTTTAATTTTTCGACACGAAGATTTCAAAGTGTTTAAATAAACAATTACCAAGGTGCATTTTTTGTTTTTATTATATTTAAAACTCCCACCGACAGAGCTCCCATAGACTAATGTCTAGAGTGTTAGGCTTCCAAGCGAGCGGCCCTGGGTTCGAGTCCCAGCCTGAACGAAAATCTTCAATGTATACTTTTAGTTTCTAATTTGAAATTTCTTCTTCTTTTTTTTTTAATTTTTCTCTTTTGCGAATATTGATTATTTATGTAGGGAGAAAAATTCTGAGTCAGTGTAATTATTCGACCTGTAAATTTCAAAGTGTTTGAATCAATAATTACCAAGGTGCATTTTTTGTTTTTATTATATTTAAGACTTCCATCGACCGAGCTCCGATAGCCTAATGGCTAGACCGCTTGGTTCCAAGCGCGTGGTACTGGGTTCGAGTCCCGGCCGGAACGAAAATCTTCCATGTATATATTTCTCTTCTAATTTGAAGATTCTTTTTTTTTTAAATTTCTTTCTTTTGCAAATATGGATTATTTATGTACGGAAGAAAATTCTGAGTCAGTTTAATCATTCGACCTTTAGATTTCAAAGATTTTAGATCAATAATTACTAAGGTGCATTTTTTGTTTTTATTATAATTAAGACACCGATCAACAGAGATCCGATAGTATATTGGGCTTCCTTGAGTGTCGCCCTGGGTTCAAATCCCAGCCGGAAAGGAAATCTTAAATGCAAATATTTTTTTCTAATTTTATAATTCTTTTTTTTTATTTTTCCCTTTTGCGAAGTCAGTCAGTCAGTCTGACAGTCAATCAGTCAAGCACTCAGTCATTCAGTCTCAGTCAGTCAGTCCAGTCAGTCAGTCACTCAGTCAGTCAGTTAGTCCTTCAGCCAGTCAGTCAAGCAGTCAGTCATTTAGTCTCAGTCAGTCAGTCATTCAGTCAGTCAGTCAGTCAGTCAGTCAGGCAGTCAGTCAGTCGGTCAGCCTTATTCAGTCAGTCTGTCAGTCAGTCAGTCAGTCAGCCTTATTCAGTCAGTCTGTCAGTCATCCTTATTCAGTCAGTCTGTCAGTCAGTCAGTCGGTCAGTCCTGTCCAGTCAGTTAGTCAGTCAAGCAGTCAGTCAGGTAGTCAAGCAGTCAGTCAGTCAGTGTCAGTCAGTCATTTAGTCATTCAGTCAGTCAGTGAAATAGCCAGTCAGAGAGTCAAGCAGTCAGTCAGTCAGTTAGTCAGTCAGTCAGTCAGTCAGTCAGTCAGTCCAGTCTCAGTCAGTCAGGCAGTCAGTCAGTCAGTCTCGGTCAGTCAGTGAGTCAGTCAGTCAGTATCAGTCAGTCAGTGAGTCAGTCTGTCAGTCAGGCAGTATCAGTCAGGCAGTAAGACTCCGCTCGACAGAACTCCGATAGCCTAATGGCTAGATTGCTGGTCTTCCAAGCGAGTGGCCTGGGTTCGAGTCCCAGCCGGAGCGAATATCTTCAATGTATATATTTCTTTTCTAATTTGAAAATTCTTTTTTTTTCAATTTCTTTCCTTTGCAATTATTGATTATTTATGTAGGGAAGAAAATTCTGAGTCAGTTTAATTTTTCGACACGAAGATTTCAAAGTGTTTAAATAAACAATTACCAAGGTGCATTTTTTGTTTTTATTATATTTAAAACTCCCACCGACAGAGCTCCCATAGACTAATGTCTAGAGTGTTAGGCTTCCAAGCGAGCGGCCCTGTGTTCGAGTCCCAGCCTGAACGAAAATCTTCAATGTATACTTTTAGTTTCTAATTTGAAATTTCTTCTTCTTTTTTTTTTAATTTTTCTCTTTTGCGAATATTGATTATTTATGTAGGGAGAAAAATTCTGAGTCAGTGTAATTATTCGACCTGTAAATTTCAAAGTGTTTGAATCAATAATTACCAAGGTGCATTTTTTGTTTTTATTATATTTAAGACTTCCATCGACCGAGCTCCGATAGCCTAATGGCTAGACCGCTTGGTTCCAAGCGCGTGGTACTGGGTTCGAGTCCCGGCCGGAACGAAAATCTTCCATGTATATATTTCTCTTCTAATTTGAAGATTCTTTTTTTTTTAAATTTCTTTCTTTTGCAAATATGGATTATTTATGTACGGAAGAAAATTCTGAGTCAGTTTAATCATTCGACCTTTAGATTTCAAAGATTTTAGATCAATAATTACTAAGGTGCATTTTTTGTTTTTATTATAATTAAGACACCGATCAACAGAGATCCGATAGTATATTGGGCTTCCATGAGTGTCGCCCTGGGTTCAAATCCCAGCCGGAAAGGAAATCTTAAATGCAAATATTTTTTTCTAATTTTATAATTCTTTTTTTTTATTTTTCCTTTTGCGAAGTCAGTCAGTCAGTCTGACAGTCAATCAGTCAAGCACTCAGTCATTCAGTCTCAGTCAGTCAGTCCAGTCAGTCAGTCACTCAGTCAGTCAGTTAGTCCTTCAGCCAGTCAGTCAAGCAGTCAGTCATTTAGTCTCAGTCAGTCAGTCATTCAGTCAGTCAGTCAGTCAGGCAGTCAGTCAGTCAGTCAGTCGGTCAGTCCTGTGCAGTCAGTTAGTCACTAAAGCAGTCAGTCAGTCTCAGTCAGTCAGTCAGTCAGTCAGTCCAGTCCAGTCTCAGTCAGTCAGTCAGTCAGTCTCGGTCAGTCAGTCAGTCAGTCATTCAGTCAGTCAGTCAGTCAGGCAGTCAGTCAGTCGGTCAGCCTTATTCAGTCAGTCTGTCAGTCAGTCAGTCAGTCAGCCTTATTCAGTCAGTCTGTCAGTCATCCTTATTCAGTCAGTCTGTCAGTCAGTCAGTCGGTCAGTCCTGTCCAGTCAGTTAGTCAGTCAAGCAGTCAGTCAGGTAGTCAAGCAGTCAGTCAGTCAGTGTCAGTCAGTCATTTAGTCATTCAGTCACTCAGTGAAATAGCCAGTCAGAGAGTCAAGCAGTCAGTCAGTCAAGCAGTCAGTCGGTCAGTCTCAGTCAGTCAGTTAGTCAGTCAGTCAGTCAGTCAGTCAGTCAGTCAGTCCAGTCTCAGTCAGTCAGGCAGTTAGTCAGTCCGTCTCGGTCAGTCAGTGAGTCAGTCAGTCAGTATCAGTCAGTCAGTGAGTCAGTCTGTCAGTCAGGCAGTATCAGTCAGGCAGTAAGACTCCGCTCGACAGAACTCCGATAGCCTAATGGCTAGACCGCTGGTCTTCCAAGCGAGTGGCCTGGGTTCGAGTCCCAGCCGGAGCGAATATCTTCAATGTATATATTTCTTTTCTAATTTGAAAATTCTTTTTTTTTTCAATTTCTTTCCTTTGCAATTATTGATTATTTATGTAGGGAAGAAAATTCTGAGTCAGTTTAATTTTTCGACACGAAGATTTCAAAGTGTTTAAATAAACAATTACCAAGGTGCATTTTTTGTTTTTATTATATTTAAAACTCCCACCGACAGAGCTCCCATAGACTAATGGCTAGAGTGTTAGGCTTCCAAGCGAGTGGCCCTGGGTTCGAGTCCCAGCCTGAACGAAAATCTTCAATGTATACTTTTAGTTTCTAAATTGAAATTTCTTCTTCTTTTTTTTTTTAATTTTTCTCTTTTGCGAATATTGATTATTTATGTTGGGAGAAAAATTCTGAGTCAGTTTAATTATTCGACCTGTACATTTCAAAGTGTTTGAATCAATAATTACCAAGGTGCATTTTTTGTTTTTATTATATTTAAGACATCCATCGACAGAGCTCCGATAGCCTAATGGCTAGACCGTTGGGTTCCTAGCGCGTGGTACTGGGTTCGAGTCCCGGCCGGAAAGGAAATCTTAAATGCAAATATTTTTTTCTAATTTTATAATTCTTTTTTTTTTTATTTTTCCCTTTTGCGAAGTCAGTCAGTCAGTCTGACAGTCAATCAGTCAAGCACTCAGTCATTCAGTCTCAGTCAGTCAGTCCAGTCAGTCAGTCACTCAGTCAGTCAGTTAGTCCTTCAGCCAGTCAGTCAAGCAGTCCGTCATTTAGTCTCAGTCAGTCAGTCATTCAGTCAGTCAGTCAGTCAGGCAGTCAGTCAGTCAGTCAGTCGGTCAGTCCTGTGCAGTCAGTTAGTCACTAAAGCAGTCAGTCAGTCTCAGTCAGTCAGTCAGTCAGTCAGTCCAGTCCAGTCTCAGTCAGTCAGTCAGTCAGTCTATCAGTCAGTCAGTCAGTCAGGTAGTCAGTCAGTCGGTCAGCCTTATTCAGTCAGTCAGTCAGTCAGTCAGCCTTATTCAGTCAGTCTGTCAGTCATCCTTATTCAGTCAGTCTGTCAGTCAGTCAGTCGGTCAGTCCTGTCCAGTCAGTTAGTCAGTCAAGCAGTCAGTCAGGTAGTCAAGCAGTCAGTCAGTCAGTGTCAGTCTGTCATTTAGTCATTCAGTCAGTCAGTGAAATAGCCAGTCAGAGAGTCAAGCAGTCAGTCAGTCAGTCTCAGTCAGTCAGTTAGTCAGTCAGTCAGTCAGTCAGTCAGTCAGTCCAGTCTCAGTCAGTCAGGCAGTTAGTCAGTCAGTCTCGGTCAGTCAGTGAGTCAGTCAGTCAGTATCAGTCAGTCAGTGAGTCAGTCTGTCAGTCAGGCAGTATCAGTCAGGCAGTAAGACTCCGCTCGACAGAACTCCGATAGCCTAATGGCTAGACCGCTGGTCTTCCAAGCGAGTGGCCTGGGTTCGAGTCCCAGCCGGAGCGAATATCTTCAATGTACATATTTCTTTTCTAATTTGAAAATTCTTTTTTTTTCAATTTCTTTCCTTTGCAATTATTGATTATTTATGTAGGGAAGAAAATTCTGAGTCAGTTTAATTTTTCGACACGAAGATTTCAAAGTGTTTAAATAAACAATTACCAAGGTGCATTTTTTGTTTTTATTATATTTAAAACTCCCACCGACAGAGCTCCCATAGACTAATGTCTAGAGTGTTAGGCTTCCAAGCGAGCGGCCCTGGGTTCGAGTCCCAGCCTGAACGAAAATCTTCAATGTATACTTTTAGTTTCTAATTTGAAATTTCTTCTTCTTTTTTTTTTAATTTTTCTCTTTTGCGAATATTGATTATTTATGTAGGGAGAAAAATTCTGAGTCAGTGTAATTATTCGACCTGTAAATTTCAAAGTGTTTGAATCAATAATTACCAAGGTGCATTTTTTGTTTTTATTATATTTAAGACTTCCATCGACAGAGCTCCGATAGCCTAATGGCTAGACCGTTGGGTTCCAAGCGCGTGGTACTGGGTTCGAGTCCCGGCCGGAACGAAAATCTTCCATGTATATATTTCTCTTCTAATTTGAAGATTCTTTTTTTTTTAAATTTCTTTCTTTTGCAAATATGGATTATTTATGTACGGAAGAAAATTCTGAGTCAGTTTAATCATTCGACCTTTAGATTTCAAAGATTTTAGATCAATAATTACTAAGGTGCATTTTTTGTTTTTATTATAATTAAGACACCGATCAACAGAGATCCGATAGTATATTGGGCTTCCATGAGTGTCGCCCTGGGTTCAAATCCCAGCCGGAAAGGAAATCTTAAATGCAAATATTTTTTTCTAATTTTATAATTCTTTTTTTTTATTTTTCCTTTTGCGAAGTCAGTCAGTCAGTCTGACAGTCAATCAGTCAAGCACTCAGTCATTCAGTCTCAGTCAGTCAGTCCAGTCAGTCAGTCACTCAGTCAGTCAGTTAGTCCTTCAGCCAGTCAGTCAAGCAGTCAGTCATTTAGTCTCAGTCAGTCAGTCATTCAGTCAGTCAGTCAGTCAGGCAGTCAGTCAGTCAGTCAGTCGGTCAGTCCTGTGCAGTGAGTTAGTCACTAAAGCAGTCAGTCAGTCTCAGTCAGTCAGTCAGTCAGTCAGTCCAGTCCAGTCTCAGTCAGTCAGTCAGTCAGTCTCGGTCAGTCAGTCAGTCAGTCATTCAGTCAGTCATTCAGTCAGGCAGTCAGTCAGTCGGTCAGCCTTATTCAGTCAGTCTGTCAGTCAGTCAGTCAGTCAGCCTTATTCAGTCAGTCTGTCAGTCATCCTTATTCAGTCAGTCTGTCAGTCAGTCAGTCGGTCAGTCCTGTCCAGTCAGTTAGTCAGTCAAGCAGTCAGTCAGGTAGTCAAGCAGTCAGTCAGTCAGTGTCAGTCAGTCATTTAGTCATTCAGTCAGTCAGTGAAATAGCCAGTCAGAGAGTCAAGCAGTCAGTCAGTCAGTCTCAGTCAGTCAGTTAGTCAGTCAGTCAGTCAGTCAGTCAGTCAGTCAGTCCAGTCTCAGTCAGTCAGGCAGTTAGTCAGTCCGTCTCGGTCAGTCAGTGAGTCAGTCAGTCAGTATCAGTCAGTCAGTCAGTATCAGTCAGGCAGTAAGACTCCGCTCGACAGAACTCCGATAGCCTAATGGCTAGACCGCTGGTCTTCCAAGCGAGTGGCCTGGGTTCGAGTCCCAGCCGGAGCGAATATCTTCAATGTATATATTTCTTTTCTAATTTGAAAATTCTTTTTTTTTTCAATTTCTTTCCTTTGCAATTATTGATTATTTATGTAGGGAAGAAAATTCTGAGTCAGTTTAATTTTTCGACACGAAGATTTCAAAGTGTTTAAATAAACAATTACCAAGGTGCATTTTTTGTTTTTATTATATTTAAAACTCCCACCGACAGAGCTCCCATAGACTAATGGCTAGAGTGTTAGGCTTCCAAGCGAGTGGCCCTGGGTTCGAGTCCCAGCCTGAACGAAAATCTTCAATGTATACTTTTAGTTTCTAATTTGAAATTTCTTCTTCTTTTTTTTTTTAATTTTTCTCTTTTGCGAATATTGATTATTTATGTAGGGAGAAAAATTCTGAGTCAGTTTAATTATTCGACCTGTACATTTCAAAGTGTTTGAATCAATAATTACCAAGGTGCATTTTTTGTTTTTATTATATTTAAGACGTCCATCGACAGAGCTCCGATAGCCTAATGGCTAGACCGTTGGGTTCCTAGCGCGTGGTACTGGGTTCGAGTCCCGGCCGGAAAGGAAATCTTAAATGCAAATATTTTTTTCTAATTTTATAATTCTTTTTTTTTTATTTTTCCCTTTTGCGAAGTCAGTCAGTCAGTCTGACAGTCAATCAGTCAAGCACTCAGTCATTCAGTCTCAGTCAGTCAGTCCAGTCAGTCAGTCACTCAGTCAGTCAGTTAGTCCTTCAGCCAGTCAGTCAAGCAGTCAGTCATTTAGTCTCAGTCAGTCAGTCATTCAGTCAGTCAGTCAGTCAGGCAGTCAGTCAGTCAGTCAGTCGGTCAGTCCTGTGCAGTCAGTTAGTCACTAAAGCAGTCAGTCAGTCTCAGTCAGTCAGTCAGTCCAGTCCAGTCTCAGTCAGTCAGTCAGTCAGCCTCGGTCAGTCAGTCAGTCAGTCAGGCAGTCAGTCAGTCGGTCAGCCTTATTCAGTCAGTCAGTCAGTCAGTCAGCCTTATTCAGTCAGTCTGTCAGTCATCCTTATTCAGTCAGTCTGTCAGTCAGTCAGTCGGTCAGTCCTGTCCAGTCAGTTAGTCAGTCAAGCAGTCAGTCAGGTAGTCAAGCAGTCAGTCAGTCAGTGTCAGTCTGTCATTTAGTCATTCAGTCAGTCAGTGAAATAGCCAGTCAGAGAGTCAAGCAGTCAGTCAGTCAGTCTCAGTCAGTCAGTTAGTCAGTCAGTCAGTCAGTCAGTCAGTCAGTCCAGTCTCAGTCAGTCAGGCAGTTAGTCAGTCAGTCTCGGTCAGTCAGTGAGTCAGTTAGTCAGTATCAGTCAGTCAGTGAGTCAGTCTGTCAGTCAGGCAGTATCAGTCAGGCAGTAAGACTCCGCTCGACAGAACTCCGATAGCCTAATGGCTAGACCGCTGGTCTTCCAAGCGAGTGGCCTGGGTTCGAGTCCCAGCCGGAGCGAATATCTTCAATGTATATATTTCTTTTCTAATTTGAAAATTCTTTTTTTTTCAATTTCTTTCCTTTGCAATTATTGATTATTTATGTAGGGAAGAAAATTCTGAGTCAGTTTAATTTTTCGACACGAAGATTTCAAAGTGTTTAAATAAACAATTACCAAGGTGCATTTTTTGTTTTTATTATATTTAAAACTCCCACCGACAGAGCTCCCATAGACTAATGGCTAGAGTGTTAGGCTTCCAAGCGAGCGGCCCTGGGTTCGAGTCCCAGCCTGAACGAAAATCTTCAATGTATACTTTTAGTTTCTAATTTGAAATTTCTTCTTCTTTTTTTTTTAATTTTTCTCTTTTGCGAATATTGATTATTTATGTAGGGAGAAAAATTCTGAGTCAGTGTAATTATTCGACCTGTAAATTTCAAAGTGTTTGAATCAATAATTACCAAGGTGCATTTTTTGTTTTTATTATATTTAAGACTTCCATCGACAGAGCTCCGATAGCCTAATGGCTAGACCGTTGGGTTCCAAGCGCGTGGTACTGGGTTCGAGTCCCGGAGGGAACGAAAATCTTCCATGTATATATTTCTCTTCTAATTTGAAGATTCTTTTTTTTTTAAATTTCTTTCTTTTGCAAATATGGATTATTTATGTACGGAAGAAAATTCTGAGTCAGTTTAATCATTCGACCTTTAGATTTCAAAGATTTTAGATCAATAATTACTAAGGTGCATTTTTTGTTTTTATTATAATTAAGACACCGATCAACAGAGATCCGATAGTATATTGGGCTTCCTTGAGTGTCGCCCTGGGTTCAAATCCCAGCCGGAAAGGAAATCTTAAATGCAAATATTTTTTTCTAATTTTATAATTCTTTTTTTTTATTTTTCCCTTTTGCGAAGTCAGTCAGTCAGTCTGACAGTCAATCAGTCAAGCACTCAGTCATTCAGTCTCAGTCAGTCAGTCCAGTCAGTCAGTCACTCAGTCAGTCAGTTAGTCCTTCAGCCAGTCAGTCAAGCAGTCAGTCATTTAGTCTCAGTCAGTCAGTCATTCAGTCAGTCAGTCAGTCAGTCAGTCAGGCAGTCAGTCAGTCGGTCAGCCTTATTCAGTCAGTCTGTCAGTCAGTCAGTCAGTCAGCCTTATTCAGTCAGTCTGTCAGTCATCCTTATTCAGTCAGTCTGTCAGTCAGTCAGTCGGTCAGTCCTGTCCAGTCAGTTAGTCAGTCAAGCAGTCAGTCAGGTAGTCAAGCAGTCAGTCAGTCAGTGTCAGTCAGTCATTTAGTCATTCAGTCAGTCAGTGAAATAGCCAGTCAGAGAGTCAAGCAGTCAGTCAGTCAGTCTCAGTCAGTCAGTTAGTCAGTCAGTCAGTCAGTCAGTCAGTCAGTCAGTCCAGTCTCAGTCAGTCAGGCAGTTAGTCAGTCCGTCTCGGTCAGTCAGTGAGTCAGTCAGTCAGTATCAGTCAGTCAGTGAGTCAGTCTGTCAGTCAGGCAGTATCAGTCAGGCAGTAAGACTCCGCTCGACAGAACTCCGATAGCCTAATGGCTAGACCGCTGGTCTTCCAAGCGAGTGGCCTGGGTTCGAGTCCCAGCCGGAGCGAATATCTTCAATGTATATATTTCTTTTCTAATTTGAAAATTCTTTTTTTTTTCAATTTCTTTCCTTTGCAATTATTGATTATTTATGTAGGGAAGAAAATTCTGAGTCAGTTTAATTTTTCGACACGAAGATTTCAAAGTGTTTAAATAAACAATTACCAAGGTGCATTTTTTGTTTTTATTATATTTAAAACTCCCACCGACAGAGCTCCCATAGACTAATGGCTAGAGTGTTAGGCTTCCAAGCGAGTGGCCCTGGGTTCGAGTCCCAGCCTGAACGAAAATCTTCAATGTATACTTTTAGTTTCTAAATTGAAATTTCTTCTTCTTTTTTTTTTTTAATTTTTCTCTTTTGCGAATATTGATTATTTATGTGGGGAGAAAAATTCTGAGTCAGTTTAATTATTCGACCTGTACATTTCAAAGTGTTTGAATCAATAATTACCAAGGTGCATTTTTTGTTTTTATTATATTTAAGACGTCCATCGACAGAGCTCCGATAGCCTAATGGCTAGACCGTTGGGTTCCTAGCGCGTGGTACTGGGTTCGAGTCCCGGCCGGAAAGGAAATCTTAAATGCAAATATTTTTTTCTAATTTTATAATTCTTTTTTTTTTTTTATTTTTCCCTTTTGCGAAGTCAGTCAGTCAGTCTGACAGTCAATCAGTCAAGCACTCAGTCATTCAGTCTCAGTCAGTCAGTCCAGTCAGTCAGTCACTCAGTCAGTCAGTTAGTCCTTCAGCCAGTCAGTCAAGCAGTCAGTCATTTAGTCTCAGTCAGTCAGTCATTCAGTCAGTCAGTCAGTCAGGCAGTCAGTCAGTCAGTCAGTCGGTCAGTCCTGTGCAGTCAGTTAGTCACTAAAGCAGTCAGTCAGTCTCAGTCAGTCAGTCAGTCAGTCAGTCCAGTCCAGTCTCAGTCAGTCAGTCAGTCAGTCTATCAGTCAGTCAGTCAGTCAGGTAGTCAGTCAGTCGGTCAGCCTTATTCAGTCAGTCAGTCAGTCAGTCAGCCTTATTCAGTCAGTCTGTCAGTCATCCTTATTCAGTCAGTCTGTCAGTCAGTCAGTCGGTCAGTCCTGTCCAGTCAGTTAGTCAGTCAAGCAGTCAGTCAGGTAGTCAAGCAGTCAGTCAGTCAGTGTCAGTCTGTCATTTAGTCATTCAGTCAGTCAGTGAAATAGCCAGTCAGAGAGTCAAGCAGTCAGTCAGTCAGTCTCAGTCAGTCAGTTAGTCAGTCAGTCAGTCAGTCAGTCAGTCAGTCCAGTCTCAGTCAGTCAGGCAGTTAGTCAGTCAGTCTCGGTCAGTCAGTGAGTCAGTCAGTCAGTATCAGTCAGTCAGTGAGTCAGTCTGTCAGTCAGGCAGTATCAGTCAGGCAGTAAGACTCCGCTCGACAGAACTCCGATAGCCTAATGGCTAGACCGCTGGTCTTCCAAGCGAGTGGCCTGGGTTCGAGTCCCAGCCGGAGCGAATATCTTCAATGTACATATTTCTTTTCTAATTTGAAAATTCTTTTTTTTTCAATTTCTTTCCTTTGCAATTATTGATTATTTATGTAGGGAAGAAAATTCTGAGTCAGTTTAATTTTTCGACACGAAGATTTCAAAGTGTTTAAATAAACAATTACCAAGGTGCATTTTTTGTTTTTATTATATTTAAAACTCCCACCGACAGAGCTCCCATAGACTAATGTCTAGAGTGTTAGGCTTCCAAGCGAGCGGCCCTGGGTTCGAGTCCCAGCCTGAACGAAAATCTTCAATGTATACTTTTAGTTTCTAATTTGAAATTTCTTCTTCTTTTTTTTTTAATTTTTCTCTTTTGCGAATATTGATTATTTATGTAGGGAGAAAAATTCTGAGTCAGTGTAATTATTCGACCTGTAAATTTCAAAGTGTTTGAATCAATAATTACCAAGGTGCATTTTTTGTTTTTATTATATTTAAGACTTCCATCGACAGAGCTCCGATAGCCTAATGGCTAGACCGTTGGGTTCCAAGCGCGTGGTACTGGGTTCGAGTCCCGGCCGGAACGAAAATCTTCCATGTATATATTTCTCTTCTAATTTGAAGATTCTTTTTTTTTTAAATTTCTTTCTTTTGCAAATATGGATTATTTATGTACGGAAGAAAATTCTGAGTCAGTTTAATCATTCGACCTTTAGATTTCAAAGATTTTAGATCAATAATTACTAAGGTGCATTTTTTGTTTTTATTATAATTAAGACACCGATCAACAGAGATCCGATAGTATATTGGGCTTCCATGAGTGTCGCCCTGGGTTCAAATCCCAGCCGGAAAGGAAATCTTAAATGCAAATATTTTTTTCTAATTTTATAATTCTTTTTTTTTATTTTTCCTTTTGCGAAGTCAGTCAGTCAGTCTGACAGTCAATCAGTCAAGCACTCAGTCATTCAGTCTCAGTCAGTCAGTCCAGTCAGTCAGTCACTCAGTCAGTCAGTTAGTCCTTCAGCCAGTCAGTCAAGCAGTCAGTCATTTAGTCTCAGTCAGTCAGTCATTCAGTCAGTCAGTCAGTCAGGCAGTCAGTCAGTCAGTCAGTCGGTCAGTCCTGTGCAGTCAGTTAGTCACTAAAGCAGTCAGTCAGTCTCAGTCAGTCAGTCAGTCAGTCAGTCCAGTCCAGTCTCAGTCAGTCAGTCAGTCAGTCTCGGTCAGTCAGTCAGTCAGTCATTCAGTCAGTCATTCAGTCAGGCAGTCAGTCAGTCGGTCAGCCTTATTCAGTCAGTCTGTCAGTCAGTCAGTCAGTCAGCCTTATTCAGTCAGTCTGTCAGTCATCCTTATTCAGTCAGTCTGTCAGTCAGTCAGTCGGTCAGTCCTGTCCAGTCAGTTAGTCAGTCAAGCAGTCAGTCAGGTAGTCAAGCAGTCAGTCAGTCAGTGTCAGTCAGTCATTTAGTCATTCAGTCAGTCAGTGAAATAGCCAGTCAGAGAGTCAAGCAGTCAGTCAGTCAGTCTCAGTCAGTCAGTTAGTCAGTCAGTCAGTCAGTCAGTCAGTCAGTCAGTCCAGTCTCAGTCAGTCAGGCAGTTAGTCAGTCCGTCTCGGTCAGTCAGTGAGTCAGTCAGTCAGTATCAGTCAGTCAGTGAGTCAGTCTGTCAGTCAGGCAGTATCAGTCAGGCAGTAAGACTCCGCTTGACAGAACTCCGATAGCCTAATGGCTAGACCGCTGGTCTTCCAAGCGAGTGGCCTGGGTTCGAGTCCCAGCCGGAGCGAATATCTTCAATGTATATATTTCTTTTCTAATTTGAAAATTCTTTTTTTTTTCAATTTCTTTCCTTTGCAATTATTGATTATTTATGTAGGGAAGAAAATTCTGAGTCAGTTTAATTTTTCGACACGAAGATTTCAAAGTGTTTAAATAAACAATTACCAAGGTGCATTTTTTGTTTTTATTATATTTAAAACTCCCACCGACAGAGCTCCCATAGACTAATGGCTAGAGTGTTAGGCTTCCAAGCGAGTGGCCCTGGGTTCGAGTCCCAGCCTGAACGAAAATCTTCAATGTATACTTTTAGTTTCTAATTTGAAATTTCTTCTTCTTTTTTTTTTTAATTTTTCTCTTTTGCGAATATTGATTATTTATGTAGGGAGAAAAATTCTGAGTCAGTTTAATTATTCGACCTGTACATTTCAAAGTGTTTGAATCAATAATTACCAAGGTGCATTTTTTGTTTTTATTATATTTAAGACGTCCATCGACAGAGCTCCGATAGCCTAATGGCTAGACCGTTGGGTTCCTAGCGCGTGGTACTGGGTTCGAGTCCCGGCCGGAAAGGAAATCTTAAATGCAAATATTTTTTTCTAATTTTATAATTCTTTTTTTTTTATTTTTCCCTTTTGCGAAGTCAGTCAGTCAGTCTGACAGTCAATCAGTCAAGCACTCAGTCATTCAGTCTCAGTCAGTCAGTCCAGTCACTCAGTCACTCAGTCAGTCAGTTAGTCCTTCAGCCAGTCAGTCAAGCAGTCAGTCATTTAGTCTCAGTCAGTCAGTCATTCAGTCAGTCAGTCAGTCAGTCAGTCAGGCAGTCAGTCAGTCGGTCAGCCTTATTCAGTCAGTCTGTCAGTCAGTCAGTCAGTCAGCCTTATTCAGTCAGTCTGTCAGTCATCCTTATTCAGTCAGTCTGTCAGTCAGTCAGTCGGTCAGTCCTGTCCAGTCAGTTAGTCAGTCAAGCAGTCAGTCAGGTAGTCAAGCAGTCTATCAGTCAGTGTCAGTCAGTCATTTAGTCATTCAGTCAGTCAGTGAAATAGCCAGTCAGAGAGTCAAGCAGTCAGTCAGTCAGTCTCAGTCAGTCAGTTAGTCAGTCAGTCAGTCAGTCAGTCAGTCAGTCAGTCCAGTCTCAGTCAGTCAGGCAGTTAGTCAGTCCGTCTCGGTCAGTCAGTGAGTCAGTCAGTCAGTATCAGTCAGTCAGTGAGTCAGTCTGTCAGTCAGGCAGTATCAGTCAGGCAGTAAGACTCCGCTCGACAGAACTCCGATAGCCTAATGGCTAGACCGCTGGTCTTCCAAGCGAGTGGCCTGGGTTCGAGTCCCAGCCGGAGCGAATATCTTCAATGTATATATTTCTTTTCTAATTTGAAAATTCTTTTTTTTTTCAATTTCTTTCCTTTGCAATTATTGATTATTTATGTAGGGAAGAAAATTCTGAGTCAGTTTAATTTTTCGACACGAAGATTTCAAAGTGTTTAAATAAACAATTACCAAGGTGCATTTTTTGTTTTTATTATATTTAAAACTCCCACCGACAGTGCTCCCATAGACTAATGGCTAGAGTGTTAGGCTTCCAAGCGAGTGGCCCTGGGTTCGAGTCCCAGCCTGAACGAAAATCTTCAATGTATACTTTTAGTTTCTAATTTGAAATTTCTTCTTCTTTTTTTTTTAATTTTTCTCTTTTGCGAATATTGATTATTTATGTAGGGAGAAAAATTCTGAGTCAGTTTAATTATTCGACCTGTACATTTCAAAGTGTTTGAATCAATAATTACCAAGGTGCATTTTTTGTTTTTATTATATTTAAGACGTCCATCGACAGAGCTCCGATAGCCTAATGGCTAGACCGTTGGGTTCCTAGCGCGTGGTACTGGGTGCGAGTCCCGGCCGGAAAGGAAATCTTAAATGCAAATATTTTTTTCTAATTTTATAATTCTTTTTTTTTTATTTTTCCCTTTTGCGAAGTCAGTCAGTCAGTCTGACAGTCAATCAGTCAAGCACTCAGTCATTCAGTCTCAGTCAGTCAGTCCAGTCAGTCAGTCACTCAGTCAGTCAGTTAGTCCTTCAGCCAGTCAGTCAAGCAGTCAGTCATTTAGTCTCAGTCAGTCAGTCATTCAGTCAGTCAGTCAGTCAGGCAGTCAGTCAGTCAGTCAGTCGGTCAGTCCTGTGCAGTCAGTTAGTCACTAAAGCAGTCAGTCAGTCTCAGTCAGTCAGTCAGTCAGTCCAGTCCAGTCTCAGTCAGTCAGTCAGTCAGTCTATCAGTCAGTCAGTCAGTCAGGCAGTCAGTCAGTCGGTCAGCCTTATTCAGTCAGTCACTCAGTCAGTCAGCCTTATTCAGTCAGTCTGTCAGTCATCCTTATTCAGTCAGTCTGTCAGTCAGTCAGTCGGTCAGTCCTGTGCAGTCAGTTAGTCACTAAAGCAGTCAGTCAGTCTCAGTCAGTCAGTCAGTCAGTCAGTCCAGTCCACTCTCAGTCAGTCAGTCAGTCACTCTCGGTCAGTCAGTCAGTCAGTCATTCAGTCAGTCAGTCAGTCAGGCAGTCAGTCAGTCGGTCAGCCTTATTCAGTCAGTCTGTCAGTCAGTCAGTCAGTCAGCCTTATTCAGTCAGTCTGTCAGTCATCCTTATTCAGTCAGTCTGTCAGTCAGTCAGTCGGTCAGTCCTGTCCAGTCAGTTAGTCAGTCAAGCAGTCAGTCAGGTAGTCAAGCAGTCAGTCAGTCAGTGTCAGTCAGTCATTTAGTCATTCAGTCAGTCAGTGAAATAGCCAGTCAGAGAGTCAAGCAGTCAGTCAGTCAGTCTCAGTCAGTCAGTTAGTCAGTCAGTCAGTCAGTCAGTCAGTCAGTCCAGTCTCAGTCAGTCAGACAGTTAGTCAGTCAGTCTCGGTCAGTCAGTGAGTCAGTCAGTCAGTATCAGTCAGTCAGTGAGTCAGTCTGTCAGTCAGGCAGTATCAGTCAGGCAGTAAGACTCTGCTCGACAGAACTCCGATAGCCTAATGGCTGGACCGCTGGTCTTCCAAGCGAGTGGCCTGGGTTCGAGTCCCAGCCGGAGCGAATATCTTCAATGTATATATTTCTTTTCTAATTTGAAAATTCTTTTTTTTTTCAATTTCTTTCCTTTGCAATTATTGATTATTTATGTAGGGAAGAAAATTCTGAGTCAGTTTAATTTTTCGACACGAAGATTTCAAAGTGTTTAAATAAACAATTACCAAGGTGCATTTTTTGTTTTTATTATATTTAAAACTCCCACCGACAGAGCTCCCATAGACTAATGGCTAGAGTGTTAGGCTTCCAAGCGAGTGGCCCTGGGTTCGAGTCCCAGCCTGAACGAAAATCGTCAATGTATACTTTTAGTTTCTAATTTGAAATTTCTTCTTCTTTTTTTTTTAATTTTTCTCTTTTGCGAATATTGATTATTTATGTAGGGAGAAAAATTCTGAGTCAGTTTAATTATTCGACCTGTAAATTTCAAAGTGTTTGAATCAATAATTACCAAGGTGCATTTTTTGTTTTTATTATATTTAAGACTTCCCTCGACAGAGCTCCGATAGCCTAATGGCTAGACCGTTGGGTTCCAAGCGCGTGGTACTGGGTTCGAGTCCCGGCCGGAACGAATATCTTCCATGTATATATTTCTCTTCTAATTTGAAGATTCTTTTTTTTTTTCAATTTCTTTCTTTTGCAAATATGGATTATTTATGTACGGAAGAAAATTCTGAGTCAGTTTAATCATTCGACCTTTAGATTTCAAAGATTTTAGATCAATAATTACTAAGGTGCATTTTTTGTTTTTATTATAATTAAGACACCGAGCAACAGAGATCCGATAGTATATTGGCGAGAGAGTTGGGCTTCCATGAGTGTCGCCCTGGGTTCAAATCCCAGCCGGAAAGGAAATCTTAAATGCAAATATTTTTTTCTAATTTTATAATTCTTTTTTTTTTTATTTTTCCCTTTTGCGAAGTCAGTCAGTCAGTCTGACAGTCAATCAGTCAAGCACTCAGTCATTCAGTCTCAGTCAGTCAGTCCAGTCAGTCAGTCACTCAGTCAGTCAGTTAGTCCTTCAGCCAGTCAGTCAAGCAGTCAGTCATTTAGTCTCAGTCAGTCAGTCAGTCGGTCAGTCCTGTGCAGTCAGTTAGTCACTAAAGCAGTCAGTCAGTCTCAGTCAGTCAGTCAGTCAGTCAGTCCAGTCTCAGTCAGTCAGTCAGTCAGTCAGTCTCGGTCAGTCAGTCAGTCAGTCAGGCAGTCAGTCAGTCAGTCAGGCAGTCAGTCAGTCGGTCAGCCTTATTCAGTCAGTCTGTCAGTCAGTCAGTCAGTCAGCCTTATTCAGTCAGTCTGTCAGTCATCCTTATTCAGTCAGTCTGTCAGTCAGTCAGTCAGCCTTATTCAGTCAGTCTGTCAGTCATCCTTATTCAGTCAGTCTGTCAGTCAGTCAGTCGGTCAGTCCTGTCCAGTCAGTTAGTCAGTCAAGCAGTCAGTCAGGTAGTCAAGCAGTCAGTCAGTCAGTGTCAGTCAGTCATTTAGTCATTCAGTCAGTCAGTGAAATAGCCAGTCAGAGAGTCAAGCAGTCAGTCAGTCAGTCTCAGTCAGTCAGTTAGTCAGTCAGTCAGTCAGTCAGTCAGTCTGTCAGTCCAGTCTCAGTCAGTCAGGCAGTTAGTCAGTCAGTCTCGGTCAGTCAGTGAGTCAGTCAGTCAGTATCAGTCAGTCAGTGAGTCAGTCTGTCAGTCAGGCAGTATCAGTCAGGCAGTAAGACTCCGCTCGACAGAACTCCGATAGCCTAATGGCTAGACCGCTGGTCTTCCAAGCGAGTGGCCTGGGTTCGAGTCCCAGCCTGAACGAAAATCTTCAATGTATACTTTTAGTTTCTAATTTGAAATTTCTTCTTCTTTTTTTTTAATTTTTCTCTTTTGCGAATATTGATTATTTATGTAGGGAGAAAAATTCTGAGTCAGTTTAATTATTCGACCTGTAAATTTCAAAGTGTTTGAATCAATAATTACCAAGGTGCATTTTTTGTTTTTATTATATTTAAGACTTCCATCGACAGAGCTCCGATACCCTAATGGCTAGACCGTTGGGGTCCTAGCGCGTGGTACTGGGTTCGAGTCCCGACCGGAAAGGAAATCTTAAATACAAATATTTTTTTCTAATTTTATAATTCTTTTTTTTTTTATTTTTCCCTTTTGCGAAGTCAGTCAGTCAGTCTGACAGTCAATCAGTCAAGCACTCAGTCATTCAGTCTCAGTCAGTCAGTCCAGTCAGTCAGTCACTCAGTCAGTCAGTTAGTCCTTCAGCCACTCAGTCAAGCAGTCAGTCATTTAGTCTCAGTCAGTCAGTCATTCAGTCAGTCAGTCAGTCGGTCAGTCCTGTGCAGTCAGTTAGTCACTAAAGCAGTCAGTCAGTCTCAGTCAGTCAGTCAGTCAGTCAGTCCAGTCCAGTCTCAGTCAGTCAGTCAGTCAGTCTCGGTCAGTCAGTCAGTCAGTCATTCAGTCAGTCAGTCAGTCAGGCAGTCAGTCACTCAGTCAGCCTTATTCAGTCAGTCTGTCAGTCAGTCAGTCAGTCAGCCTTATTCAGTCAGTCTGTCAGTCATCCTTATTCAGTCAGTCTGTCAGTCAGTCAGTCAGTCAGCCTTATTCAGTCAGTCTGTCAGTCATCCTTATTCAGTCAGTCTGTCAGTCAGTCAGTCAGTCAGTCAGCCTTATTCAGTCAGTCTGTCAGTCATCCTTATTCAGTCAGTCTGTCAGTCAGTCGGTCAGTCCTGTCCAGTCAGTTAGTCAGTCAAGCAGTCAGTCAGGTAGTCAAGCAGTCAGTCAGTCAGTGTCAGTCAGTCATTTAGTCATTCAGTCAGTCAGTGAAATAGCCAGTCAGAGAGTCAAGCAGTCAGTCAGTCAGTCTCAGTCAGTCAGTTAGTCAGTCAGTCTCAGTCAGTCAGTCAGTCAGTCAGTCAGTCCAGTCTCAGTCAGTCAGGCAGTTAGTCAGTCAGTCTCGGTCAGTCAGTGAGTCAGTCAGTCAGTATCAGTCAGTCAGTGAGTCAGTCTGTCAGTCAGGCAGTATCAGTCAGGCAGTAAGACTCCGCTCGACAGAACTCCGATCGCCTAATGGCTAGACCGCTGGTCTTCCAAGCGAGTGGCCTGGGTTCGAGTCCCAGCCGGAGCGAATATCTTCAATGTATATATTTCTTTTGTAATTTGAAAATTCTTTTTTTTTCAATTTCTTTCCTTTGCAATTATTGATTATTTATGTAGGGAAGAAAATTCTGAGTCAGTTTAATTTTTCGACACGAAGATTTCAAAGTGTTTAAATAAACAATTACCAAGGTGCATTTTTTGTTTTTATTATATTTAAAACTCCCACCGACAGAGCTCCCATAGACTAATGGCTAGAGTGTCAGGCTTCCAAGCGAGTGGCCCTGGGTTCGAGTCCCAGCCTGAACGAAAATCTTCAATGTATACTTTTAGTTTCTAATTTGAAATTTCTTCTTCTTTTTTTTTTAATTTTTCTCTTTTGCGAATATTGATTATTTATGTAGGGAGAAAAATTCTGAGTCCGTTTAATTATTCGACCTGTAAATTTCAAAGTGTTTGAATCAACAATTACCAAGGTGCATTTTTTGTTTTTAATATATTTAAGACTTCCATCGACAGAGCTCCGATAGCCTAATGGCTAGACCGTTGGGTTCCTAGCGCGTGGTACTGGCTTCGAGTCCCGGCCGGAAAGGAAATCTTAAATGCAAATATTTTTTTCTAATTTTATAATGCTTTTTTTTATTTTTCCCTTTTGCGAAGTCAGTCAGTCAGTCTGACAGTCAATCAGTCAAGCACTCAGTCATTCAGTCTCTGTCAGTCAGTCCAGTCAGTCAGTCACTCAGTCAGTCAGTTAGTCCTTCAGCCAGTCAGTCAAGCAGTCAGTCATTTAGTCTCAGTCAGTCAGTCATTCAGTCAGTCAGTCAGTCAGGTAGTCAGTCAGTCAGTCAGTCAGTCAGGCAGTCAGTCAGTCGGTCAGCCTTATTCAGT
Organism: Uloborus diversus; assembly: GCF_026930045.1. Taxonomy (NCBI): domain Eukaryota; kingdom Metazoa; phylum Arthropoda; class Arachnida; order Araneae; family Uloboridae; genus Uloborus; species Uloborus diversus. The sequence goes on along the minus strand of NW_026558340.1, from coordinate 784,100 downwards.
CAGTCTGTCAGTCAGTCAGTCAGTCAGCCTTATTCAGTCAGTCTGTCAGTCATCCTTATTCAGTCAGTCTGTCAGTCAGTCAGTCGGTCAGTCCTGTCCAGTCAGTTAGTCAGTCAAGCAGTCAGTCAGGTAGTCAAGCAGTCAGTCAGTCAGTGTCAGTCAGTCATTTAGTCATTCAGTCAGTCAGTGAAATAGCCAGTCAGAGAGTCAAGCAGTCAGTCAGTCAGTCTCAGTCAGTCAGTTAGTCAGTCAGTCAGTCAGTCAGTCAGTCAGTCCAGTCTCAGTCAGTCAGACAGTTAGTCAGTCAGTCTCGGTCAGTCAGTGAGTCAGTCAGTCAGTATCAGTCAGTCAGTGAGTCAGTCTGTCAGTCAGGCAGTATCAGTCAGGCAGTAAGACTCTGCTCGACAGAACTCCGATAGCCTAATGGCTGGACCGCTGGTCTTCCAAGCGAGTGGCCTGGGTTCGAGTCCCAGCCGGAGCGAATATCTTCAATGTATATATTTCTTTTCTAATTTGAAAATTCTTTTTTTTTTCAATTTCTTTCCTTTGCAATTATTGATTATTTATGTAGGGAAGAAAATTCTGAGTCAGTTTAATTTTTCGACACGAAGATTTCAAAGTGTTTAAATAAACAATTACCAAGGTGCATTTTTTGTTTTTATTATATTTAAAACTCCCACCGACAGAGCTCCCATAGACTAATGGCTAGAGTGTTAGGCTTCCAAGCGAGTGGCCCTGGGTTCGAGTCCCAGCCTGAACGAAAATCGTCAATGTATACTTTTAGTTTCTAATTTGAAATTTCTTCTTCTTTTTTTTTTAATTTTTCTCTTTTGCGAATATTGATTATTTATGTAGGGAGAAAAATTCTGAGTCAGTTTAATTATTCGACCTGTAAATTTCAAAGTGTTTGAATCAATAATTACCAAGGTGCATTTTTTGTTTTTATTATATTTAAGACTTCCCTCGACAGAGCTCCGATAGCCTAATGGCTAGACCGTTGGGTTCCAAGCGCGTGGTACTGGGTTCGAGTCCCGGCCGGAACGAATATCTTCCATGTATATATTTCTCTTCTAATTTGAAGATTCTTTTTTTTTTTCAATTTCTTTCTTTTGCAAATATGGATTATTTATGTACGGAAGAAAATTCTGAGTCAGTTTAATCATTCGACCTTTAGATTTCAAAGATTTTAGATCAATAATTACTAAGGTGCATTTTTTGTTTTTATTATAATTAAGACACCGAGCAACAGAGATCCGATAGTATATTGGCGAGAGAGTTGGGCTTCCATGAGTGTCGCCCTGGGTTCAAATCCCAGCCGGAAAGGAAATCTTAAATGCAAATATTTTTTTCTAATTTTATAATTCTTTTTTTTTTTATTTTTCCCTTTTGCGAAGTCAGTCAGTCAGTCTGACAGTCAATCAGTCAAGCACTCAGTCATTCAGTCTCAGTCAGTCAGTCCAGTCAGTCAGTCACTCAGTCAGTCAGTTAGTCCTTCAGCCAGTCAGTCAAGCAGTCAGTCATTTAGTCTCAGTCAGTCAGTCAGTCGGTCAGTCCTGTGCAGTCAGTTAGTCACTAAAGCAGTCAGTCAGTCTCAGTCAGTCAGTCAGTCCAGTCTCAGTCAGTCAGTCAGTCAGTCAGTCTCGGTCAGTCAGTCAGTCAGTCAGGCAGTCAGTCAGTCAGTCAGGCAGTCAGTCAGTCGGTCAGCCTTATTCAGTCAGTCTGTCAGTCAGTCAGTCAGTCAGCCTTATTCAGTCAGTCTGTCAGTCATCCTTATTCAGTCAGTCTGTCAGTCAGTCAGTCAGCCTTATTCAGTCAGTCTGTCAGTCATCCTTATTCAGTCAGTCTGTCAGTCAGTCAGTCGGTCAGTCCTGTCCAGTCAGTTAGTCAGTCAAGCAGTCAGTCAGGTAGTCAAGCAGTCAGTCAGTCAGTGTCAGTCAGTCATTTAGTCATTCAGTCAGTCAGTGAAATAGCCAGTCAGAGAGTCAAGCAGTCAGTCAGTCAGTCTCAGTCAGTCAGTTAGTCAGTCAGTCAGTCAGTCAGTCAGTCTGTCAGTCCAGTCTCAGTCAGTCAGGCAGTTAGTCAGTCAGTCTCGGTCAGTCAGTGAGTCAGTCAGTCAGTATCAGTCAGTCAGTGAGTCAGTCTGTCAGTCAGGCAGTATCAGTCAGGCAGTAAGACTCCGCTCGACAGAACTCCGATAGCCTAATGGCTAGACCGCTGGTCTTCCAAGCGAGTGGCCTGGGTTCGAGTCCCAGCCTGAACGAAAATCTTCAATGTATACTTTTAGTTTCTAATTTGAAATTTCTTCTTCTTTTTTTTTAATTTTTCTCTTTTGCGAATATTGATTATTTATGTAGGGAGAAAAATTCTGAGTCAGTTTAATTATTCGACCTGTAAATTTCAAAGTGTTTGAATCAATAATTACCAAGGTGCATTTTTTGTTTTTATTATATTTAAGACTTCCATCGACAGAGCTCCGATACCCTAATGGCTAGACCGTTGGGGTCCTAGCGCGTGGTACTGGGTTCGAGTCCCGACCGGAAAGGAAATCTTAAATGCAAATATTTTTTTCTAATTTTATAATTCTTTTTTTTTTATTTTTCCCTTTTGCGAAGTCAGTCAGTCAGTCTGACAGTCAATCAGTCAAGCACTCAGTCATTCAGTCTCAGTCAGTCAGTCCAGTCAGTCAGTCACTCAGTCAGTCAGTTAGTCCTTCAGCCACTCAGTCAAGCAGTCAGTCATTTAGTCTCAGTCAGTCAGTCATTCAGTCAGTCAGTCAGTCAGTCAGTCGGTCAGTCCTGTGCAGTCAGTTAGTCACTAAAGCAGTCAGTCAGTCTCAGTCAGTCAGTCAGTCAGTCAGTCCAGTCCAGTCTCAGTCAGTCAGTCAGTCAGTCTCGGTCAGTCAGTCAGTCAGTCATTCAGTCAGTCAGTCAGTCAGGCAGTCAGTCACTCAGTCAGCCTTATTCAGTCAGTCTGTCAGTCAGTCAGTCAGTCAGCCTTATTCAGTCAGTCTGTCAGTCATCCTTATTCAGTCAGTCAGTCAGTCAGCCTTATTCAGTCAGTCTGTCAGTCATCCTTATTCAGTCAGTCTGTCAGTCAGTCAGTCAGTCAGTCAGCCTTATTCAGTCAGTCTGTCAGTCATCCTTATTCAGTCAGTCTGTCAGTCAGTCGGTCAGTCCTGTCCAGTCAGTTAGTCAGTCAAGCAGTCAGTCAGGTAGTCAAGCAGTCAGTCAGTCAGTGTCAGTCAGTCATTTAGTCATTCAGTCAGTCAGTGAAATAGCCAGTCAGAGAGTCAAGCAGTCAGTCAGTCAGTCTCAGTCAGTCAGTTAGTCAGTCAGTCTCAGTCAGTCAGTCAGTCAGTCAGTCAGTCCAGTCTCAGTCAGTCAGGCAGTTAGTCAGTCAGTCTCGGTCAGTCAGTGAGTCAGTCAGTCAGTATCAGTCAGTCAGTGAGTCAGTCTGTCAGTCAGGCAGTATCAGTCAGGCAGTAAGACTCCGCTCGACAGAACTCCGATCGCCTAATGGCTAGACCGCTGGTCTTCCAAGCGAGTGGCCTGGGTTCGAGTCCCAGCCGGAGCGAATATCTTCAATGTATATATTTCTTTTGTAATTTGAAAATTCTTTTTTTTTCAATTTCTTTCCTTTGCAATTATTGATTATTTATGTAGGGAAGAAAATTCTGAGTCAGTTTAATTTTTCGACACGAAGATTTCAAAGTGTTTAAATAAACAATTACCAAGGTGCATTTTTTGTTTTTATTATATTTAAAACTCCCACCGACAGAGCTCCCATAGACTAATGGCTAGAGTGTCAGGCTTCCAAGCGAGTGGCCCTGGGTTCGAGTCCCAGCCTGAACGAAAATCTTCAATGTATACTTTTAGTTTCTAATTTGAAATTTCTTCTTCTTTTTTTTTTAATTTTTCTCTTTTGCGAATATTGATTATTTATGTAGGGAGAAAAATTCTGAGTCCGTTTAATTATTCGACCTGTAAATTTCAAAGTGTTTGAATCAACAATTACCAAGGTGCATTTTTTGTTTTTAATATATTTAAGACTTCCATCGACAGAGCTCCGATAGCCTAATGGCTAGACCGTTGGGTTCCTAGCGCGTGGTACTGGGTTCGAGTCCCGGCCGGAAAGGAAATCTTAAATGCAAATATTTTTTTCTAATTTTATAATGCTTTTTTTTATTTTTCCCTTTTGCGAAGTCAGTCAGTCAGTCTGACAGTCAATCAGTCAAGCACTCAGTCATTCAGTCTCTGTCAGTCAGTCCAGTCAGTCAGTCACTCAGTCAGTCAGTTAGTCCTTCAGCCAGTCAGTCAAGCAGTCAGTCATTTAGTCTCAGTCAGTCAGTCATTCAGTCAGTCAGTCAGTCAGGTAGTCAGTCAGTCAGTCAGTCGGTCAGTCCTGTGCAGTCAGTTAGTCACTAAAGCAGTCAGTCAGTCTCAGTCAGTCAGTCAGTCAGTCAGCCCAGTCCAGTCTCAGTCAGTCAGCCAGTCAGTCTCGGTCAGTCAGTCAGTCAGTCATTCAGTCAGTCAGTCAGTCAGGCAGTCAGTCAGTCGGTCAGCCTTATTCAGTTAGTCTGTCAGTCAGTCAGTCAGTCAGCCTTATTCGGTCAGTCTGTCAGTCATCCTTATTCAGTCAGTCTGTCAGTCAGTCAGTCGGTCAGTCCTGTCCAGTCAGTTAGTCAGTCAAGCAGTCAGTCAGGTAGTCAAGCAGTCAGTCAGTCAGTGTCAGTTAGTCATTTAGTCATTCAGTCAGTCAGTGAAATAGCCAGTCAGAGATGCAAGCAGTCAGTCAGTCAGTCTCAGTCAGTCAGTTAGTCAGTCAGTCAGTCAGTCAGTCAGTCAGTCCAGTCTCAGTCAGTCAGGCAGTTAGTCAGTCAGTCTCGGTCAGTCAGTGAGTCAGTCAGTCAGTAACAGTCAGTCAGTGAGCCAGTCTGTCAGTCAGGCAGTATCAGTCAGGCAGTAAGACTCCGCTCGACAGAGCTCCGCTAGCCTAATGGCTAGACCGCTGGTCTTCCAAGCGAGTGGCCTGGGTTCGAGTCCAAGCCGGAGCGAATATCTTCAATGTATATATTTCTTTTCTAATTTGAAAATTCTTTTTTTTTCAATTTCTTTCCTTTGCAATTATTGATTATTTATGTAGGGAAGAAAATTCTGAGTCAGTTTAATTTTTCGACACGAAGATTTCAAAGTGTTTAAATAAACAATTACCAAGGTGCATTTTTTGTTTTTATTATATTTAAAACTCCCACCGACAGAGATCCCATAGACTAATGGCTAGAGTGTTAGGCTTCCAAGCGAGTGGCCCTGGGTTCGAGTCCCAGCCTGAACGAAAAACTTCAATGTATACTTTTAGTTTCTAATTTGAAATTTCTTCTTCTTTTTTTTTTAATTTTTCTCTTTTGCGAATATTGATTATTTATGTAGGGAGAAAAATTCTGAGTCAGTTTAATTATTCGACCTGTAAATTTCAAAGTGTTTGAATCAATAATTACCAAGGTGCATTTTTTGTTTTTATTATATTTAAGACTTCCATCGACAGAGCTCCGATAGCCTAATGGCTAGACCGTTGGGTTCCTAGCGCGTGGTACTGGGTTCGAGTCCCGGCCGGAAAGGAAATCTTAAATGCAAATATTTTTTTCTAATTTTATAATTTTTTTTTTTTATTTTTCCCTTTTGCGAAGTCAGTCAGTCAGTCTGACAGTCAATCAGTCAAGCACTCAGTCATTCAGTCTCAGTCAGTCAGTCCAGTCAGTCAGTCACTCAGTCAGTCAGTTAGTCCTTCAGCCAGTCAGTCAAGCAGTCAGTCATTTAGTCTCAGTCAGTCAGTCATTCAGTCAGTCAGTCAGTCAGGCAGTCAGTCAGTCAGTCAGTCGGTCAGTCCTGTGCAGTCAGTTAGTCACTAAAGCAGTCAGTCAGTCTCAGTCAGTCAGTCAGTCAGTCCAGTCCAGTCTCAGTCAGTCAGTCAGTCAGTCTCGGTCAGTCAGTCAGTCAGTCATTCAGTCAGTCAGTCAGTCAGGCAGTCAGTCAGTCGGTCAGCCTTATTCAGTCAGTCTGTCAGTCAGTCAGTCAGTCAGCCTTATTCAGTCAGTCTGTCAGTCATCCTTATTCAGTCAGTCTGTCAGTCAGTCAGTCGGTCAGTCCTGTCCAGTCAGTTAGTCAGTCAAGCAGTCAGTCAGGTAGTCATACAGTCAGTCAGTCAGTGTCAGTCAGTCATTTAGTCATTCAGTCAGTCAGTGAAATAGCCAGTCAGAGAGTCAAGCAGTCAGTCAGTCAGTCTCAGTCAGTCACTTAGTCAGTCAGTCAGTCAGTCAGTCAGTCAGTCCAGTCTCAGTCAGTCAGGCAGTTAGTCAGTCAGTCTCGGTCAGTCAGTGAGTCAGTCAGTCAGTATCAGTCAGTCAGTGAGCCAGTCTGTCAGTCAGGCAGTATCAGTCAGGCAGTAAGACTCCGCTCGACAGAGCTCCGATAGCCTAATGGCTAGACCGCTGGTCTTCCAAGCGAGTGGCCTGGGTTCGAGTCCCAGCCGGAGCGAATATCTTCAATGTATATATTTCTTTTCTAATTTGAAAATTCTTTTTTTTTTTTCAATTTCTTTCCTTTGCAATTATTGATTATTTATGTAGGGAAGAAAATTCTGAGTCAGTTTAATTTTTCGACACGAAGATTTCAAAGTGTTTAAATAAACAATTACCAAGGTGCATTTTTTGTTTTTATTATATTTAAAACTCCCACCGACAGAGCTCCCATAGACTAATGGCTAGAATGTTAGGCTTCCAAGCGAGTGGCCCTGGGTTCGAGTCCCAGCCTGAACGAAAATCTTCAATGTATACTTTTAGTTTCTAATTTGAAATTTCTTCTTCTTTTTTTTTTTAATTTTTCTCTTTTGCGAATATTGATTATTTATGTAGGGAGAAAAATTCTGAGTCAGTTTAATTATTCGACCTGTAAATTTCAAAGTGTTTGAATCAATAATTACCAAGGTGCATTTTTTGTTTTTATTATATTTAAGACTTCCATCGACAGAGCTCCGATAGCCTAATAGCTAGACCGTTGGGTTCCTAGCGCGTGGTACTGGGTTCGAGTCCCGGCCGGAAAGGAAATCTTAAATGCAAATATTTTTTTATATTTTTTTTTTTATTTTTCCATTTTGCGAAGTCAGTCAGTCAGTCTGACAGTCAATCAGTCAAGCACTCAGTCATTCAGTCTCAGTCAGTCAGTCCAGTCAGTCAGTCACTCAGTCAGTCAGTTAGTCCTTCAGCCAGTCAGTCAAGCAGTCAGTCATTTAGTCTCAGTCAGTCAGTCATTCAGTCAGTCAGTCAGTCAGGCAGTCAGTCAGTCAGTCAGTCGGTCAGTCCTGTGCAGTCAGTTAGTCACTAAAGCAGTCAGTCAGTCTCAGTCAGTCAGTCAGTCAGTCAGTCCAGTCCAGTTTCAGTCAGTCAGTCAGTCAGTCTCGGTCAGTCAGTCAGTCAGTCATTCAGTCAGTCAGTCAGTCAGGCAGTCAGTCAGTCGGTCAGCCTTATTCAGTCAGTCTGTCAGTCAGTCAGTCAGACAGCCTTATTCAGTCAGTCTGTCAGTCATCCTTATTCAGTCAGTCTGTCAGTCAGTCAGTCGGTCAGTCCTGTCCAGTCAGTTAGTCAGTCAAGCAGTCAGTCAGGTAGTCATACAGTCAGTCAGTCAGTGTCAGTCAGTCATTTAGTCATTCAGTCAGTCAGTGAAATAGCCAGTCAGAGAGTCAAGCAGTCAGTCAGTCAGTCTCAGTCAGTCACTTAGTCAGTCAGTCAGTCAGTCAGTCAGTCAGTCCAGTCTCAGTCAGTCAGGCAGTTAGTCAGTCAGTCTCGGTCAGTCAGTGAGTCAGTCAGTCAGTATCAGTCAGTCAGTGAGCCAGTCTGTCAGTCAGGCAGTATCAGTCAGGCAGTAAGACTCCGCTCGACAGAGCTCCGATAGCCTAATGGCTAGACCGCTGGTCTTCCAAGCGAGTGGCCTGGGTTCGAGTCCCAGCCGGAGCGAATATCTTCAATAAATATATTTCTTTTCTAATTTGAAAATTCTTTTTTTTTTCAATTTCTTTCCTTTGCAGTTATTGATTATTTATGTAGGGAAGAAAATTCTGAGTCAGTTTAATTTTTCGACACGAAGATTTCAAAGTGTTTAAATAAACAATTACCAAGGTGCATTTTTTGTTTTTATTATATTTAAAACTCCCACCGACAGAGCTCCCATAGACTAATGGCTAGAATGTTAGGCTTCCAAGCGAGTGGCCCTGGGTTCGAGTCCCAGCCTGAACGAAAATCTTCAATGTATACTTTTAGTTTCTAATTTGAAATTTCTTCTTCTTTTTTTTTTAATTTTTCTCTTTTGCGAATATTGATTATTTATGTAGGGAGAAAAATTCTGAGTCAGTTTAATTATTCGACCTGTAAATTTCAAAGTGTTTGAATCAATAATTACCAAGGTGCATTTTTTGTTTTTATTATATTTAAGACTTCCATCGACAGAGCTCCGATAGCCTAATAGCTAGACCGTTGGGTTCCTAGCGCGTGGTACTGGGTTCGAGTCCCGGCCGGAAAGGAAATCTTAAATGCAAATATTTTTTTATAATTTTTTTTTTTTATTTTTCCCTTTTGCGAAGTCAGTCAGTCAGTCTGACAGTCAATCAGTCAAGCACTCAGTCATTCAGTCTCAGTCAGTCAGTCCAGTCAGTCAGTCACTCAGTCAGTCAGTTAGTCCTTCAGCCAGTCAGTCAAGCAGTCAGTCATTTAGTCTCAGTCAGTCAGTCATTCAGTCAGTCAGTCAGTCAGTCAGTCAGGCAGTCAGTCAGTCGGTCAGTCCTGTGCAGTCAGTTAGTCACTAAAGCAGTCAGTCAGTCTCAGTCAGTCAGTCAGTCAGTCAGTCCACTCCAGTCTCAGTCAGTCAGTCAGTCAGTCTCGGTCAGTCAGTCAGTCAGTCATTCAGTCAGTCAGTCAGTCAGGCAGTCAGTCAGTCGGTCAGCCTTATTCAGTCAGTCTGTCAGTCAGTCAGTCAGTCAGCCTTATTCAGTCAGTCTGTCAGTCATCCTTATTCAGTCAGTCTGTCAGTCAGTCAGTCGGTCAGTCCTGTCCAGTCAGTTAGTCAGTCAAGCAGTCAGTCAGGTAGTCATACAGTCAGTCAGTCAGTGTCAGTCAGTCATTTAGTCATTCAGTCAGTCAGTGAAATAGCCAGTCAGAGAGTCAAGCAGTCAGTCAGTCAGTCTCAGTCAGTCAGTTAGTCAGTCAGTCAGTCAGTCAGTCAGTCAGTCCAGTCTCAGTCAGTCAGGCAGTTAGTCAGTCAGTCTCGGTCAGTCAGTGAGTCAGTCAGTCAGTATCAGTCAGTCAGTGAGTCAGTCTGTCAGTCAGGCAGTATCAGTCAGGCAGTAAGACTCCGCTCGACAGAACTCCGATAGCCTAATGGCTAGACCGCTGGTCTTCCAAGCGAGTGGCCTGGGTTCGAGTCCCAGCCGGAGCGAATATCTTCAATGTATATATTTCTTTTCTAATTTGAAAATTCTTTTTTTTTTCAATTTCTTTCCTTTGCAATTATTGATTATTTATGTAGGGAAGAAAATTCTGAGTCAGTTTAATTTTTCGACACGAAGATTTCAAAGTGTTTAAATAAACAATTACCAAGGTGCATTTTTTGTTTTTATTATATTTAAAACTCCCACCGACAGAGCTCCCATAGACTAATGGCTAGAGTGTTAGGCTTCCAAGCGAGTGGCCCTGGGTTCGAGTCCCAGCCTGAACGAAAATCTTCAATGTATCCTTTTAGTTTCTAATTTGAAATTTCTTCTTCTTTTTTTTAAATTTTTCTCTTTTGCGAATATTGATTATTTATGTAGGGAGAAAAATTCTGAGTCAGTTTAATTATTCGACCTGTAAATTTCAAAGTGTTTGAATCAATAATTACCAAGGTGCATTTTTTGTTTTTATTATATTTAAGACTTCCATCGACAGAGCTCCGATAGCCTAATGGCTAGACCGTTGGAGTCCTAGCGCGTGGTACTGGGTTCGAGTCCCGGCCGGAAAGGAAATCTTAAATGCAAATATTTTTTTCTAATTTTATAATTCTTTTTTTTTTTATTTTTCCCTTTTGCGAAGTCAGTCAGTCAGTCTGACAGTCAATCAGTCAAGCACTCAGTCATTCAGTCTCAGTCAGTCAGTCCAGTCAGTCAGTCACTCAGTCAGTCAGTTAGTCCTTCAGCCAGTCAGTCAAGCAGTCAGTCATTTAGTCTCAGTCAGTCAGTCATTCAGTCAGTCAGTCAGTCAGTCAGTCGGTCAGTCCTGTGCAGTCAGTTAGTCACTAAAGCAGTCAGTCAGTCTCAGTCAGTCAGTCAGTCAGTCAGTCCAGTCCAGTCTCAGTCAGTCAGTCAGTCAGTCTCGGTCAGTCAGTCAGTCAGTCATTCAGTCAGTCAGTCAGTCAGGCAGTCAGTCAGTCGGTCAGCCTTATTCAGTCAGTCTGTCAGTCAGTCAGTCAGTCAGCCTTATTCAGTCAGTCTGTCAGTCATCCTTATTCAGTCAGTCTGTCAGTCAGTCAGTCAGTCAGCCTTATTCAGTCAGTCTGTCAGTCATCCTTATTCAGTCAGTCTGTCAGTCAGTCAGTCGGTCAGTCCTGTCCAGTCAGTTAGTCAGTCAAGCAGTCAGTCAGGTAGTCAAGCAGTCAGTCAGTCAGTGTCAGTCAGTCATTTAGTCATTCAGTCAGTCAGTGAAATAGCCAGTCAGAGAGTCAAGCAGTCAGTCCGTCAGTCTCAGTCAGTCAATTAGTCAGTCAGTCAGTCAGTCAGTCAGTCAGTCCAGTCTCAGTCAGTCAGGCAGTTAGTCAGTCAGTCTCGGTCAGTCAGTGAGTCAGTCAGTCAGTATCAGTCAGTCAGTGAGTCAGTCTGTCAGTCAGGCAGTATCAGTCAGGCAGTAAGACTCCGCTCGACAGAACTCCGATAGCCTAATGGCTAGACCGCTGGTCTTCCAAGCGAGTGGCCTGGGTTCGAGTCCCAGCCGGAGCGAATATCTTCAATGTATATATTTCTTTTCTAATTTGAAAATTCTTTTTTTTTTCAATTTCTTTCCTTTGCAATTATTGATTATTTATGTAGGGAAGAAAATTCTGAGTCAGTTTAATTTTTCGACACGAAGATTTCAAAGTGTTTAAATAAACAATTACCAAGGTGCATTTTTTGTTTTTATTATATTTAAAACTCCCACCGACAGAGCTCCCATAGACTAATGGCTAGAGTGTTAGGCTTCCAAGCGAGTGGCCCTGGGTTCGAGTCCCAGCCTGAACGAAAATCTTCAATGTATACTTTTAGTTTCTAATTTGAAATTTCTTCTTCTTTTTTTTTTAATTTTTCTCTTTTGCGAATATTGATTATTTATGTAGGGAGAAAAATTCTGAGTCAGTTTAATTATTCGACCTGTAAATTTCAAAGTGTTTGAATCAATAATTACCAAGGTGCATTTTTTGTTTTTATTATATTTAAGACTTCCATCGACAGAGCTCCGATAGCCTAATGGCTAGACCGTTGGGTTCCAAGCGCGTGGTACTGGGTTCGAGTCCCGGCCGGAACGAAAATCTTCCATGTATATATTTCTCTTCTAATTTGAAGATTCTTTTTTTTTTCAATTTCTTTCTTTTGCAAATATGGATTATTTATGTACGGAAGAAAATTCTGAGTCAGTTTAATCATTCGACCTTTAGATTTCAAAGATTTTAGATCAATAATTACTAAGGTGCATTTTTTGTTTTTATTATAATTAAGACACCGATCAACAGAGATCCGATAGTATATTGGCGAGAGCGTTGGGCTTCCATGAGTGTCGCCCTGGGTTCAAATCCCAGCCGGAAAGGAAATCTTAAATGCAAATATTTTTTTCTAATTTTATAATTCTTTTTTTTTTTATTTTTCCCTTTTGCGAAGTCAGTCAGTCAGTCTGACAGTCAATCAGTCAAGCACTCAGTCATTCAGTCTCAGTCAGTCAGTCCAGTCAGTCAGTCAAGCAGTCAGTCATTTAGTCTCAGTCAGTCAGTCATTCAGTCAGTCAGTCAGTCAGGCAGTCAGTCAGTCAGTCCTGTGCAGTCAGTTAGTCACTAAAGCAGTCAGTCAGTCAGTCAGTCAGTCAGTCCAGTCCAGTCTCAGTCAGTCAGTCAGTCAGTCTCGGTCAGTCAGTCAGTCAGTCAGTCATTCAGTCAGTCAGTCATTCATCCTTATTCAGTCAGTCTGTCAGTCAGTCAGTCAGTCAGCCTTATTCAGTCAGTCTGTCAGTCATCCTTATTCAGTCAGTCTGTCAGTCAGTCAGTCGGTCAGTCCTGTCCAGTCAGTTAGTCAGTCAAGCAGTCAGTAAGGTAGTCAAGCAGTCAGTCAGTCATATAGTCATTCAGTCAGTCAGTGAAATAGCCAGTCAGAGAGTCAAGCAGTCAGTCAGTCAGTCTCAGTCAGTCAGTTAGTCAGTCAGTCAGTCAGTCAGTCAGTCAGTCCAGTCTCAGTCAGTCAGGCAGTTAGTCAGTCAGTCCAGTCTCAGTCAGTCAGGCAGTTAGTCAGTCAGTCTCGGTCAGTCAGTGAGTCAGTCAGTCAGTATCAGTCAGTCAGTGAGTCAGTCTGTCAGTCAGGCAGTATCAGTCAGGCAGTAAGACTCCGCTCGACAGAACTCCGATAGCCTAATGGCTAGACCGCTGGTCTTCCAAGCGAGTGGCCTGGGTTCGAGTCCCAGCCGGAGGGAATATCTTCAATGTATATATTTCTTTTCTAATTTGAAAATTCTTTTTCTTTCAATTTTTTTCCTTTGCAATTATTGATTATTTATGTAGGGAAGAAAATTCTGAGTCAGTTTAATTTTTCGACACGAAGATTTCAAAGTGTTTAAATAAACAATTACCAAGGTGCATTTTTTGTTTTTATTATATTTAAAACTCCCACCGACAGAGCTCCCATAGACTAATGGCTAGAGTGTTAGGCTTCCAAGCGAGTGGCGCTGGGTTCGAGTCCCATCCTGAACGAAAATCTTCAATGTATCCTTTTAGTTTCTAATTTGAAATTTCTTCTTCTTTTTTTTTAAATTTTTCTCTTTTGCGAATATTGATTATTTATGTAGGGAGAAAAATTCTGAGTCAGTTTAATTATTCGACCTATAAATTTCAAAGTGTTTGAATCAATAATTACCAAGGTGCATTTTTTGTTTTTATTATATTTAAGACTTCCATCGACAGAGCTCCGATAGCCTAATGGCTAGACCGTTGGGTTCCTAGCGCGTGGTACTGGGTTCGATTCCCGGCCGGAAAGGAAATCTTAAATGCAAATATTTTTTTCTAATTTTATAATTCTTTTTTTTTTTATTTTTCCCTTTTGCGAAGTCAGTCAGTCAGTCTGACAGTCAATCAGTCAAGCACTCAGTCATTCAGTCTCAGTCAGTCAGTCCAGTCAGTCAGTCACTCAGTCAGTCAGTTAATCCTTCAGCCAGTCAGTCAAGCAGTCAGTCATTTAGTATCAGTCATTCAGTCAGTCAGTCAGTCAGGCAGTCAGTCAGTCGGTCAGTCCTGTGCAGTCAGTCAGTCAGTCAGTCTCGGTCAGTCAGTCAGTCAGTCATTCAGTCAGTCAGTCAGTCAGGCAGTCAGTCAGTCGGTCAGCCTTATTCAGTCAGTCTGTCAGTCAGTCAGTCAGTCAGCCTTATTCAGTCAGTCTGTCAGTCATCCTTATTCAGTCAGTCTGTCAGTCAGTCAGTCGGTCAGTCCTGTCCAGTCAGTTAGTCAGTCAAGCAGTCAGTCAGGTAGTCAAGCAGTCAGTCAGGTAGTCAAGCAGTCAGTCATTTAGTCATTCAGTCAGTCAGTGAAATAGCCAGTCAGAGAGTCAAGCAGTCAGTCAGTCAGTCTCAGTCAGTCAGTTAGTCAGTCAGTCAGTCAGTCAGTCAGTCCAGTCTCAGTGAGTCAGGCAGTTAGTCAGTCAGTCTCGGTCAGTCAGTGAGTCAGTCAGTCAGTATCAGTCAGTCAGTGAGTCAGTCTGTCAGTCAGGCAGTATCAGTCAGGCAGTAAGACTCCGCTCGACAGAACTCCGATAGCCTAATGGCTAGACCGCTGGTCTTCCAAGCGAGTGGCCTGGGTTCGAGTCCCAGCCGGAGTGAATATCTTCAATGTATATATTTCTTTTCTAATTTGAAAATTCTTTTTTTTTTCAATTTCTTTCCTTTGCAATTATTGATTATTTATGTAGGGAAGAAAATTCTGAGTCAGTTTAATTTTTCGACACGAAGATTTCAAAGTGTTTAAATAAACAATTACCAAGGTGCATTTTTTGTTTTTATTATATTTAAAACTCCCACCGACAGAGCTCCCATAGACTAATGGCTAGAGTGTTAGGCTTCCAAGCGAGTGGCCCTGGGTTCGAGTCCCAGCCTGAACGAAAATCTTCAATGTATACTTTTAGTTTCTAATTTGAAATTTCTTCTTCTTTTTTTTTTTAATTTTTCTCTTTTGCGAATATTGATTATTTATGTAGGGAGAAAAATTCTGAGTCAGTTTATTTATTCGACCTGTAAATTTCAAAGTGTTTGAATCAATAATTACCAAGGTGCATTTTTTGTTTTTATTATATTTAAGACTTCCATCGACAGAGCTCCGATAGCCTAATGGCTAGACCGTTGGGTTCCTAGCGCGTGGTACTGGGTTCGAGTCCCGGCCGGAAAGGAAATCTTAATTGCAAATATTTTTTTTCTAATTTTATAATTCTTTTTTTTTTATTTTTCCCTTTTGCGAAGTCAGTCAGTCAGTCTGACAGTCAATCAGTCAAGCACTCAGTCATTCAGTCTCAGTCAGTCAGTCCAGTCAGTCAGTCACTCAGTCAGTCAGTTAGTCCTTCAGCCAGTCAGTCAAGCAGTCAGTCAGTCATTCAGTCAGTCAGTCAGTCAGGCAGTCAGTCAGTCAGTCAGTCGGTCAGTCCTGTGCAGTCAGTTAGTCACTAAAGCAGTCAGTCAGTCTCAGTCAGTCAGTCAGTCAGTCAGTCCAGTCCAGTCTCAGTCAGTCAGTCAGTCAGTCATTCAGTCAGTCAGTCAGTCAGGCAGTCAGTCAGTCGGTCAGCCTTATTCAGTCAGTCTGTCAGTCAGTCAGTCAGTCAGCCTTATTCAGTCAGTCTGTCAGTCAGTCAGTCGGTCAGTCCTGTCCAGTCAGTTAGTCAGTCAAGCAGTCAGTCAGTCAGTGTCAGTCAGTCATTTAGTCATTCAGTCAGTCAGTGAAATAGCCAGTCAGAGAGTCAAGCAGTCAGTCAGTCAGTCTCAGTCAGTCAGTTAGTCAGTCAGTCAGTCAGTCAGTCAGTCCAGTCTCAGTGAGTCAGGCAGTTAGTCAGTCAGTCTCGGTCAGTCAGTGAGTCAGTCAGTCAGTATCAGTCAGTCAGTGAGTCAGTCTGTCAGTCAGGCAGTATCAGTCAGGCAGTAAGACTCCGCTCGACAGAACTCCGATAGCCTAATGGCTAGACCGCTGGTCTTCCAAGCGAGTGGCCTGGGTTCGAGTCCCAGCCGGAGTGAATATCTTCAATGTATATATTTCTTTTCTAATTTGAAAATTCTTTTTTTTTTTCAATTTCTTTCCTTTGCAATTATTGATTATTTATGTAGGGAAGAAAATTCTGAGTCAGTTTAATTTTTCGACACGAAGATTTCAAAGTGTTTAAATAAACAATTACCAAGGTGCATTTTTTGTTTTTATTATATTTAAAACTCCCACCGACAGAGCTCCCATAGACTAATGGCTAGAGTGTTAGGCTTCCAAGCGAGTGGCCCTGGGTTCGAGTCCCAGCCTGAACGAAAATCTTCAATGTATACTTTTAGTTTCTAATTTGAAATTTCTTCTTCTTTTTTTTTTAATTTTTCTCTTTTGCGAATATTGATTATTTATGTAGGGAGAAAAATTCTGAGTCAGTTTATTTATTCGACCTGTAAATTTCAAAGTGTTTGAATCAATAATTACCAAGGTGCATTTTTTGTTTTTATTATATTTAAGACTTCCATCGACAGAGCTCCGATAGCCTAATGGCTAGACCGTTGGGTTCCTAGCGCGTGGTACTGGGTTCGAGTCCCGGCCGGAAAGGAAATCTTAATTGCAAATATTTTTTTTCTAATTTTATAATTCTTTTTTTTTTATTTTTCCCTTTTGCGAAGTCAGTCAGTCAGTCTGACAGTCAATCAGTCAAGCACTCAGTCATTCAGTCTCAGTCAGTCAGTCCAGTCAGCCAGTCACTCAGTCAGTCAGTTAGTCCTTCAGCCAGTCAGTCAAGCAGTCAGTCAGTCATTCAGTCAGTCAGTCAGTCAGGCAGTCAGTCAGTCAGTCAGTCGGTCAGTCCTGTGCAGTCAGTTAGTCACTAAAGCAGTCAGTCAGTCTCAGTCAGTCAGTCAGTCAGTCAGTCCAGTCCAGTCTCAGTCAGTCAGTCAGTCAGTCATTCAGTCAGTCAGTCAGTCAGGCAGTCAGTCAGTCGGTCAGCCTTATTCAGTCAGTCTGTCAGTCAGTCAGTCGGTCAGTCCTGTCCAGTCAGTTAGTCAGTCAAGCAGTCAGTCAGGTAGTCAAGCAGTCAGTCAGTCATTTAGTCATTCAGTCAGTCAGTGAAATAGCCAGTCAGAGAGTCAAGCAGTCAGTCAGTCAGTCTCATTCAGTCAGTTAGTCAGTCAGTCAGTCAGTCAGTCAGTCAGTCCAGTCTCAGTCAGTCAGGCAGTTAGTCAGTCAGTCTCGGTCATTCAGTGAGTCAGTCAGTCAGTATCAGTCAGTCAGTGAGTCAGTCTGTCAGTCAGGCAGTATCAGTCAGGCAGTAAGACTCCGCTCGACAGAACTCCGATAGCCTAATGGCTAGACCGCTGGTCTTCCAAGAGAGTGGCCTGGGTTCGAGTCCCAGCCGGAGCGAATATCTTCAATGTATATATTTCTTTTCTAATTTGAAAATTCTTTTTTTTTTCAATTTCTTTCCTTTGCAATTATTGATTATTTATGTAGGGAAGAAAATTCTGAGTCAGTTTAATTTTTCGACACGAAGATTTCAAAGTGTTTAAATAAACAATTACCAAGTTGCATTTTTTGTTTTTAATATATTTAAAACTCCCACCGACAGAGCTCCCATAGACTAATGGCTAGAGTGTTAGGCTTCCAAGCGAATGGCCCTGGGTTCGAGTCCCAGCCTGAACGAAAATCTTCAATGTATACTTTTAGTTTCTAATTTGAAATTTCTTCTTCTTTTTTTTTTAATTTTTCTCTTTTGCGAATATTGATTATTTATGTAGGGAGAAAAATTCTGAGTCAGTTTAATTATTCGACCTGTAAATTTCAAAGTGTTTGAATCAATAATTACCAAGGTGCATTTTTTGTTTTTATTATATTTAAGGCTTCCATCGACAGAGCTCCGATAGCCTAATGGCTAGACCGTTGGGTTCCTAGCGCGTGGTACTGGGTTCGAGTCCCGGCCGGAAAGGAAATCTTAAATGCAAATATTTTTTTCTAATTTTATAATTCTTTTTTTTTTTATTTTTCCCTTTTGCGAAGTCAGTCAGTCAGTCTGACAGTCAATCAGTCAAGCACTCAGTCATTCAGTCTCAGTCAGTCAGTCCAGTCAGTCAGTCACTCAGTCAGTCAGTTAGTCCTTCAGCCAGTCAGTCAAGCAGTCAGTCATTCAGTCAGTCAGTCAGTCAGGCAGTCAGTCAGTCAGTCAGGCAGTCAGTCAGTCAGTCAGTCGGTCAGTCCTGTGCAGTCAGTTAGTCACTAAAGCAGTCAGTCAGTCTCAGTCAGTCAGTCCAGTCCAGTCTCAGTCAGTCAGTCAGTCAGTCTCGGTCAGTCAGTCAGTCAGTCATTCAGTCAGTCAGTCAGTCAGGCAGTCAGTCAGTCGGTCAGCCTTATTCAGTCAGTCTCTCAGTCAGTCAGTCAGTCAGCCTTATTCAGTCAGTCTGTCAGTCATCCTTATTCAGTCAGTCTGTCAGTCAGTCAGTCGGTCAGTCCTGTCCAGTCAGTTAGTCAGTCAAGCAGTCAGTCAGGTAGTCAAGCAGTCAGTCAGTCAGTGTCAGTCAGTCATTTAGTCATTCAGTCAGTCAGTGAAATAGCCAGTCAGAGAGTCAAGCAGTCAGTCAGTCCAGTCTCAGTCAGTCAGGCAGTTAGTCAGTCAGTCTCGGTCAGTCAGTGAGTCAGTCAGTCAGTATCAGTCAGTCAGTGAGTCAGTCTGTCAGTCAGGCCGTATCAGTCAGGCAGTAAGACTCCGCTCGACAGAACTCCGATAGCCTAATGGCTAGACCGCTGGTCTTCCAAGCGAGTGGCCTGGGTTCGAGTCCCAGCCGGAGTGAATATCTTCAATGTATATATTTCTTTTCTAAGTTGAAAATTCTTTTTTTTTTTCAATTTCTTTCCTTTGCAATTATTGATTATTTATGTAGGGAAGAAAATTCTGAGTCAGTTTAATTATTCGACCTGTAAATTTCAAAGTGTTTGAATCAATAATTACCAAGGTGCATTTTTTGTTTTTATTATATTTAAGACTTCCATCGACAGAGCTCCGGTAGCCTAATGGCTAGACCGTTGGGTTCCTAGCGCGTGGTACTGGGTTCGAGTCCCGGCCGGAAAGGAAATCTTAAATGCAAATATTTTTTTCTAATTTTATAATTCTTTTTTTTTATTTTTCCCTTTTGCGAAGTCAGTCAGTCAGTCTGACAGTCAATCAGTCAAGCACTCAGTCATTCAGTCTCAGTCAGTCAGTCCAGTCAGTCAGTCACTCAGTCAGTCAGTTAGTCCTTCAGCCAGTCAGTCAAGCAGTCAGTCATTTAGTCTCAGTCAGTCAGTCATTCAGTCAGTCAGTCAGTCAGGCAGTCAGTCAGTCAGTCAGTCGGTCAGTCCTGTGCAGTCAGTTAGTCACTAAAGCAGTCAGTCAGTCTCAGTCAGTCAGTCAGTCAGTCAGTCCAGTCCAGTCTCAGTCAGTCAGTCAGTCAGTCTCGGTCAGTCAGTCAGTCAGTCATTCAGTCAGTCAGTCAGTCAGGCAGTCAGTCAGTCGGTCAGCCTTATTCAGTCAGTCTGTCAGTCAGTCAGTCAGTCAGCCTTATTCAGTCAGTCTGTCAGTCATCCTTATTCAGTCAGTCTGTCAGTCAGTCAGTCGGTCAGTCCTGTCCAGTCAGTTAGTCAGTCAAGCAGTCAGTCAGGTAGTCAAGCAGTCAGTCAGTCAGTGTCAGTCAGTCATTTAGTCATTCAGTCAGTCAGTGAAATAGCCAGTCAGAGAGTCAAGCAGTCAGTCAGTCAAACTCAGTCAGTCAGTTAGTCAGTCAGTCAGTCAGTCAGTCAGTCAGTCCAGTCTCAGTCAGTCAGGCAGTTAGTCAGTCAGTCTCGGTCAGTCAGTGAGTCAGTCAGTCAGTATCAGTCAGTCAGTGAGTCAGTCTGTCAGTCAAGCAGTATCAGTCAGGCAGTAAGACTCCGCTCGACAGAACTCCGGTAGCCTAATGGCTAGACCGCTGGTCTTCCAAGCGAGTGGCCTGGTTTCGAGTCCCAGCCGGAGCGAATATCTTCAATGTATATATTTCTTTTCTAATTTGAAAATTCTTTTTTTTTCAATATCTTTCCTTTGCAATTATTGATTATTTATGTAGGGAAGAAAATTCTGAGTCAGTTTAATTTTTCGACACGAAGATTTCAAAGTGTTTAAATAAACAATTACCAAGGTGCATTTTTTGTTTTTATTATATTTAAAACTCCCACCGACAGAGCTCCCATAGACTAATGGCTAGAGTGTTAGGCTTCCAAGCGAGTGGCCCTGGGTTCGAGTCCCAGCCTGAACGAAAATCTTCAATGTATACTTTTAGTTTCTAATTTGAAATTTCTTCTTTTTTTTTTAATTTTTCTCTTTTGCGAATATTGATTATTTATGTAGGGAGAAAAATTCTGAGTCAGTTTAATTATTCGACCTGTAAATTTCAAAGTGTTTGAATCAATAATTACCAAGGTGCATTTTTTGTTTTTATTATATTTAAGACTTCCATCGACAGAGCTCCGGTAGCCTAATGGCTAGACCGTTGGGTTCCTAGCGCGTGGTACTGGGTTCGAGTCCCGGCCGGAAAGGAAATCTTAAATGCAAATATTTTTTTCTAATTTTATAATTCTTTTTTTTTATTTTTCCCTTTTGCGAAGTCAGTCAGTCAGTCTGACAGTCAATCAGTCAAGCACTCAGTCATTCAGTCTCAGTCAGTCAGTCCAGTCAGTCAGTCACTCAGTCAGTCAGTTAGTCCTTCAGCCAGTCAGTCAAGCAGTCAGTCATTTAGTCTCAGTCAGTCAGTCATTCAGTCAGTCAGTCAGTCAGGCAGTCAGTCAGTCAGTCAGTCGGTCAGTCCTGTGCAGTCAGTTAGTCACTAAAGCAGTCAGTCAGTCTCAGTCAGTCAGTCAGTCAGTCAGTCCAGTCCAGTCTCAGTCAGTCAGTCAGTCAGTCTCGGTCAGTCAGTCAGTCAGTCATTCAGTCAGTCAGTCAGTCAGGCAGTCAGTCAGTCGGTCAGCCTTATTCAGTCAGTCTGTCAGTCAGTCAGTCAGTCAGCCTTATTCAGTCAGTCTGTCAGTCATCCTTATTCAGTCAGTCTGTCAGTCAGTCAGTCGGTCAGTCCTGTCCAGTCAGTTAGTCAGTCAAGCAGTCAGTCAGGTAGTCAAGCAGTCAGTCAGTCAGTGTCAGTCAGTCATTTAGTCATTCAGTCAGTCAGTGAAATAGCCAGTCAGAGAGTCAAGCAGTCAGTCAGTCAGTCTCAGTCAGTCAGTTAGTCAGTCAGTCAGTCAGTCAGTCAGTCCAGTCTCAGTGAGTCAGGCAGTTAGTCAGTCAGTCTCGGTCAGTCAGTGAGTCAGTCAGTCAGTATCAGTCAGTCAGTGAGTCAGTCTGTCAGTCAGGCAGTATCAGTCAGGCAGTAAGACTCCGCTCGACAGAACTCCGATAGCCTAATGGCTAGACCGCTGGTCTTCCAAGCGAGTGGCCTGGGTTCGAGTCCCAGCCGGAGTGAATATCTTCAATGTATATATTTCTTTTCTAATTTGAAAATTCTTTTTTTTTTCAATTTCTTTCCTTTGCAATTATTGATTATTTATGTAGGGAAGAAAATTCTGAGTCAGTTTAATTTTTCGACACGAAGATTTCAAAGTGTTTAAATAAACAATTACCAAGGTGCATTTTTTGTTTTTATTATATTTAAAACTCCCACCGACAGAGCTCCCATAGACTAATGGCTAGAGTGTTAGGCTTCCAAGCGAGTGGCCCTGGGTTCGAGTCCCAGCCTGAACGAAAATCTTCAATGTATACTTTTAGTTTCTAATTTGAAATTTCTTCTTCTTTTTTTTTTAATTTTTCTCTTTTGCGAATATTGATTATTTATGTAGGGAGAAAAATTCTGAGTCTGTTTATTTATTCGACCTGTAAATTTCAAAGTGTTTGAATCAATAATTACCAAGGTGCATTTTTTGTTTTTATTATATTTAAGACTTCCATCGACAGAGCTCCGATAGCCTAATGGCTAGACCGTTGGGTTCCTAGCGCGTGGTACTGGGTTCGAGTCCCGGCCGGAAAGGAAATCTTAATTGCAAATATTTTTTTTCTAATTTTATAATTCTTTTTTTTTTTATTTTTCCCTTTTGCGAAGTCAGTCAGTCAGTCTGACAGTCAATCAGTCAAGCACTCAGTCATTCAGTCTCAGTCAGTCAGTCCAGTCAGTCAGTCACTCAGTCAGTCAGTTAGTCCTTCAGCCAGTCAGTCAAGCAGTCAGTCAGTCATTCAGTCAGTCAGTCAGTCAGGCAGTCAGTCAGTCAGTCAGTCGGTCAGTCCTGTGCAGTCAGTTAGTCACTAAAGCAGTCAGTCAGTCTCAGTCAGTCAGTCAGTCAGTCAGTCCAGTCCAGTCTCAGTCAGTCAGTCAGTCAGTCATTCAGTCAGTCAGTCAGTCAGGCAGTCAGTCAGTCGGTCAGCCTTATTCAGTCAGTCTGTCAGTCAGTCAGTCAGTCAGCCTTATTCAGTCAGTCTGTCAGTCAGTCAGTCGGTCAGTCCTGTCCAGTCAGTTAGTCAGTCAAGCAGTCAGTCAGTCAGTGTCAGTCAGTCATTTAGTCATTCAGTCAGTCAGTGAAATAGCCAGTCAGAGAGTCAAGCAGTCAGTCAGTCAGTCTCAGTCAGTCAGTTAGTCAGTCAGTCAGTCAGTCAGTCAGTCCAGTCTCAGTGAGTCAGGCAGTTAGTCAGTCAGTCTCGGTCAGTCAGTGAGTCAGTCAGTCAGTATCAGTCAGTCAGTGAGTCAGTCTGTCAGTCAGGCAGTATCAGTCAGGCAGTAAGACTCCGCTCGACAGAACTCCGATAGCCTAATGGCTAGACCGCTGGTCTTCCAAGCGAGTGGCCTGGGTTCGAGTCCCAGCCGGAGTGAATATCTTCAATGTATATATTTCTTTTCTAATTTGAAAATTCTTTTTTTTTTCAATTTCTTTCCTTTGCAATTATTGATTATTTATGTAGGGAAGAAAATTCTGAGTCAGTTTAATTTTTCGACACGAAGATTTCAAAGTGTTTAAATAAACAATTACCAAGGTGCATTTTTTGTTTTTATTATATTTAAAACTCCCACCGACAGAGCTCCCATAGACTAATGGCTAGAGTGTTAGGCTTCCAAGCGAGTGGCCCTGGGTTCGAGTCCCAGCCTGAACGAAAATCTTCAATGTATACTTTTAGTTTCTAATTTGAAATTTCTTCTTCTTTTTTTTTTAATTTTTCTCTTTTGCGAATATTGATTATTTATGTAGGGAGAAAAATTCTGAGTCAGTTTATTTATTCGACCTGTAAATTTCAAAGTGTTTGAATCAATAATTACCAAGGTGCATTTTTTGTTTTTATTATATTTAAGACTTCCATCGACAGAGCTCCGATAGCCTAATGGCTAGACCGTTGGGTTCCTAGCGCGTGGTACTGGGTTCGAGTCCCGGCCGGAAAGGAAATCTTAATTGCAAATATTTTTTTTCTAATTTTATAATTCTTTTTTTTTTATTTTTCCCTTTTGCGAAGTCAGTCAGTCAGTCTGACAGTCAATCAGTCAAGCACTCAGTCATTCAGTCTCAGTCAGTCAGTCCAGTCAGTCAGTCACTCAGTCAGTCAGTTAGTCCTTCAGCCAGTCAGTCAAGCAGTCAGTCAGTCATTCAGTCATTCAGTCAGTCAGTCAGTCAGGCAGTCAGTCAGTCGGTCAGCCTTATTCAGTCAGTCTGTCAGTCAGTCAGTCAGTCAGCCTTATTCAGTCAGTCTGTCAGTCAGTCAGTCGGTCAGTCCTGTCCAGTCAGTTAGTCAGTCAAGCAGTCAGTCAGGTAGTCAAGCAGTCAGTCAGTGAAATAGCCAGTCAGAGAGTCAAGCAGTCAGTCAGTCAGTCTCAGTCAGTCAGTTAGTCAGTCAGTCAGTCAGTCAGTCAGTCAGTCCAGTCTCAGTCAGTCAGGCAGTTAGTCAGTCAGTCTCGGTCATTCAGTGAGTCAGTCAGTCAGTATCAGTCAGTCAGTGAGTCAGTCTGTCAGTCAGGCAGTATCAGTCAGGCAGTAAGACTCCGCTCGACAGAACTCCGATAGCCTAATGGCTAGACCGCTGGTCTTCCAAGAGAGTGGCCTGGGTTCGAGTCCCAGCCGGAGCGAATATCTTCAATGTATATATTTCTTTTCTAATTTGAAAATTCTTTTTTTTTTTCAATTTCTTTCCTTTGCAATTATTGATTATTTATGTAGGGAAGAAAATTCTGAGTCAGTTTAATTTTTCGACACGAAGATTTCAAAGTGTTTAAATAAACAATTACCAAGTTGCATTTTTTGTTTTTAATATATTTAAAACTCCCACCGACAGAGCTCCCATAGACTAATGGCTAGAGTGTTAGGCTTCCAAGCGAATGGCCCTGGGTTCGAGTCCCAGCCTGAACGAAAATCTTCAATGTATACTTTTAGTTTCTAATTTGAAATTTCTTCTTCTTTTTTTTTTAATTTTTCTCTTTTGCGAATATTGATTATTTATGTAGGGAGAAAAATTCTGAGTCAGTTTAATTATTCGACCTGTAAATTTCAAAGTGTTTGAATCAATAATTACCAAGGTGCATTTTTTGTTTTTATTATATTTAAGGCTTCCATCGACAGAGCTCCGATAGCCTAATGGCTAGACCGTTGGGTTCCTAGCGCGTGGTACTGGGTTCGAGTCCCGGCCGGAAAGGAAATCTTAAATGCAAATATTTTTTTCTAATTTTATAATTCTTTTTTTTTTTATTTTTCCCTTTTGCGAAGTCAGTCAGTCAGTCTGACAGTCAATCAGTCAAGCACTCAGTCATTCAGTCTCAGTCAGTCAGTCCAGTCAGTCAGTCACTCAGTCAGTCAGTTAGTCCTTCAGCCAGTCAGTCAAGCAGTCAGTCATTCAGTCAGTCAGTCAGTCAGGCAGTCAGTCAGTCAGTCAGGCAGTCAGTCAGTCAGTCAGTCGGTCAGTCCTGTGCAGTCAGTTAGTCACTAAAGCAGTCAGTCAGTCTCAGTCAGTCAGTCCAGTCCAGTCTCAGTCAGTCAGTCAGTCAGTCTCGGTCAGTCAGTCAGTC
Organism: Uloborus diversus; assembly: GCF_026930045.1. NCBI lineage: Eukaryota > Metazoa > Arthropoda > Arachnida > Araneae > Uloboridae > Uloborus > Uloborus diversus. The sequence continues at coordinate 759,562 of NW_026558340.1, read as the reverse complement.
AGTCATTCAGTCAGTCAGTCAGTCAGGCAGTCAGTCAGTCGGTCAGCCTTATTCAGTCAGTCTCTCAGTCAGTCAGTCAGTCAGCCTTATTCAGTCAGTCTGTCAGTCATCCTTATTCAGTCAGTCTGTCAGTCAGTCAGTCGGTCAGTCCTGTCCAGTCAGTTAGTCAGTCAAGCAGTCAGTCAGGTAGTCAAGCAGTCAGTCAGTCAGTGTCAGTCAGTCATTTAGTCATTCAGTCAGTCAGTGAAATAGCCAGTCAGAGAGTCAAGCAGTCAGTCAGTCCAGTCTCAGTCAGTCAGGCAGTTAGTCAGTCAGTCTCGGTCAGTCAGTGAGTCAGTCAGTCAGTATCAGTCAGTCAGTGAGTCAGTCTGTCAGTCAGGCAGTATCAGTCAGGCAGTAAGACTCCGCTCGACAGAACTCCGATAGCCTAATGGCTAGACCGCTGGTCTTCCAAGCGAGTGGCCTGGGTTCGAGTCCCAGCCGGAGTGAATATCTTCAATGTATATATTTCTTTTCTAAGTTGAAAATTCTTTTTTTTTTCAATTTCTTTCCTTTGCAATTATTGATTATTTATGTAGGGAAGAAAATTCTGAGTCAGTTTAATTATTCGACCTGTAAATTTCAAAGTGTTTGAATCAATAATTACCAAGGTGCATTTTTTGTTTTTATTATATTTAAGACTTCCATCGACAGAGCTCCGGTAGCCTAATGGCTAGACCGTTGGGTTCCTAGCGCGTGGTACTGGGTTCGAGTCCCGGCCGGAAAGGAAATCTTAAATGCAAATATTTTTTTCTAATTTTATAATTCTTTTTTTTTATTTTTCCCTTTTGCGAAGTCAGTCAGTCAGTCTGACAGTCAATCAGTCAAGCACTCAGTCATTCAGTCTCAGTCAGTCAGTCCAGTCAGTCAGTCACTCAGTCAGTCAGTTAGTCCTTCAGCCAGTCAGTCAAGCAGTCAGTCATTTAGTCTCAGTCAGTCAGTCATTCAGTCAGTCAGTCAGTCAGGCAGTCAGTCAGTCAGTCAGTCGGTCAGTCCTGTGCAGTCAGTTAGTCACTAAAGCAGTCAGACAGTCTCAGTCAGTCAGTCAGTCAGTCAGTCCAGTCCAGTCTCAGTCAGTCAGTCAGTCAGTCTCGGTCAGTCAGTCAGTCAGTCATTCAGTCAGTCAGTCAGTCAGGCAGTCAGTCAGTCGGTCAGCCTTATTCAGTCAGTCGGTCAGCCTTATTCAGTCAGTCTGTCAGTCAGTCAGTCAGTCAGCCTTATTCAGTCAGTCTGTCAGTCATCCTTATTCAGTCAGTCTGTCAGTCAGTCAGTCGGTCAGTCCTGTCCAGTCAGTTAGTCAGTCAAGCAGTCAGTCAGTCAGTGTCAGTCAGTCATTTAGTCATTCAGTCAGTCAGTGAAATAGATAGTCAGAGAGTCAAGCAGTCAGTCAGTCAGTCTCAGTCAGTCAGTTAGTCAGTCAGTCAGTCAGTCAGTCAGTCAGTCAGTCCAGTCTCAGTCAGTCACGCAGTTAGTCAGTCAGTCTCGGTCAGTCAGTGAGTCAGTCAGTCAGTATCAGTCAGTCAGTGAGTCAGTCTGTCAGTCAGGCAGTATCAGTAAGGCAGTAAGACTCCGCTCGATAGAACTCCGATAGCCTAATGGCTAGACCGCTGGTCTTCCAAGCGAGTGGCCTGGGTTCGAGTCCCAGCCGGAGCGAATATCTTCAATGTATATATTTCTTTTCTAATTTGAAAATTCTTTTTTTTTTCAATTTCTTTCCTTTGCAATTATTGATTATTTATGTAGGGAAGAAAATTCTGAGTCAGTTTAATTTTTCGACACAAAGATTTCAAAGTGTTTAAATAAACAATTACCAAGGTGCATTTTTTGTTTTTATTATATTTAAAACTCCCACCGACAGAGCTCCCATAGACTAATGGCTAGAGTGTTAGGCTTCCAAGCGAGTGGCCATGGGTTCGAGTCCCAGCCTGAACGAAAATCTTCAATGTATACTTTTAGTTTCTAATTTGAAATTTCTTCTTCTTTTTTTTTTAATTTTTCTCTTTTGCGAATATTGATTATTGATGTAGGGAGAAAAATTCTGAGTCAGTTTAATTATTCGACCTGTAAATTTCAAAGTGTTTGAATCAATAATTACCAAGGTGCATTTTTTGTTTTTATTATATTTAAGACTTCCATCGACAGAGCTCCGATAGCCTAATGGCTAGACCGTTGGGTTCCTAGCGCGTGGTACTGGGTTCGAGTCCCGGCCGGAAAGGAAATCTTAAATGCAAATATTTTTTTCTAATTTTATGATTCTTTTTTTTTATTTTTCCCTTTTGCGAAGTCAGTCAGTCAGTCTGACAGTCAATCAGTCAAGCACTTAGTCATTCAGTCTCAGTCAGTCAGTCCAGTCAGTCAGTCACTCAGTCAGTCAGTTAGTCCATCAGCCAGTCAGTCAAGCAGTCAGTCATTTAGTCTCAGTCAGTCAGTCATTCAGTCAGTCAGTCAGTCAGTCAGTCAGTCAGTCGGTCAGTCCTGTGCAGTCAGTTAGTCACTAAAGCAGTCAGTCAGTCAGTCAGTCCAGTCCAGTCTCAGTCAGTCAGTCAGTCTCGGTCAGTCAGTCAGTCAGTCATTCAGTCAGTCAGTCAGTCAGGCAGTCAGTCAGTCGGTCAGCCTTATTCAGTCAGTCAGTCAGTCAGTCAGTCAGTCAGCCTTATTCAGTCAGTCTGTCAGTCATCCTTATTCAGTCAGTCTGTCAGTCAGTCAGTCGGTCAGTCCTGTCCAGTCAGTTAGTCAGTCAAGCAGTCAGTCAGGTAGTCAAGCAGTCGGTCAGTCAGTGTCAGTCAGTCATTTAGTCATTCAGTCAGTCAGTGAAATAGCCAGTCAGAGAGTCAAGCAGTCAGTCAGTCAGTCTCAGTCAGTCAGTCTCAGTCAGTCAGTGAGTCAGTCAGTCAGTCAGTCAGTCAGTCAGTCCAGTCTCAGTCAGTCAGGCAGTTAGTCAGTCAGTCTCGGTCAGTCAGTGAGTCAGTCAGTCAGTATCAGTCAGTCAGTGAGTCAGTCTGTCAGTCAGGCAGTATCAGTCAGGCAGTAAGACTCCGCTCGACAGAACTCCGATAGCCTAATGGCTAGACCGCTGGTCTTCCAAGCAAGTGGCCTGGGTTCGAGTCCCAGCCGGAGCGAATATCTTCAACGTATATATTTCTTTTCTAATTTGAAAATTCTTTTTTTTTTCAATTTCTTTCCTTTGCAATTATTGATTATTTATGTAGGGAAGAAAATTCTGAGTCAGTTTAATTTTTCGACACGAAGATTTCAAAGTGTTTAAATAAACAATTACCAAGGTGCATTTTTTGTTTTTATTATATTTAAAACTCCCACCGACAGAGCTCCCATAGACTAATGGCTAGAGTGTTAAGCTTCCAAGCGAGTGGCCCTGGGTTCGAGTCCCAGCCTGAACGAAAATCTTCAATGTATACTTTTAGTTTCTAATTTGAAATTTCTTCTTTTTTTTTAATTTTTCTCTTTTGCGAATATTGATTATTTATGTCGGGAGAAAAATTCTGAGTCAGTTTAATTATTCGACCTGTAAATTTCAAAGTGTTTGAATCAATAATTACCAAGGAGCATTTTTTGTTTTTATTATATTTAAGACTTCCACCGACAGAGCTACGATAGCCTAATGGCTAGACCGTTGGGTTCCTAGCGCGTGGTACTGGGTTCGAGTGCCGGCCGGAAAGGAAATCTTAAATGCAAATATTTTTTTCTAATTTTATAATTCTTTTTTTTTTATTTTTCCCTTTTGCGAAGTCATTCAGTCAGTCTGACAGTCAATCAGTCAAGCACTCAGTCATTCAGTCTCAGTCAGTCAGTCCAGTCAGTCAGTCACTCAGTCAGTCAGTTAGTCCTTCAGCCAGTCAGTCAAGCAGTCAGTCATTTAGTCTCAGTCAGTCAGTCATTCAGTCAGTCAGTCAGTCAGGCAGTCAGTCAGTCAGTCGGTCAGTCCTGTGCAGTCAGTTAGTCACTAAAGCAGTCAGTCAGTCTCAGTCAGTCAGTCAGTCAGTCAGTCCAGTCCAGTCTCAGTCAGTCAGTCAGTCAGTCTCGGTCAAGCAGTCAGTCAGTCATTCAGTCAGTCAGTCAGTCAGTCAGGCAGTCAGTCAGTCGGTCAGCCTTATTCAGTCAGTCTGTCAGTCAGTCAGTCAGTCAGCCTTATTCAGTCAGTCTGTCAGTCATCCTTATTCAGTCAGTCTGTCAGTCAGTCAGTCGGTCAGTCCTGTCCAGTCAGTTAGTCAGTCAAGCAGTCAGTCAGGTAGTCAAGCAGTCAGTCAATCAGTGTCAGTCAGTCATTTAGTCATTCAGTCAGTCAGTGAAATAGCCAGTCAGAGAGTCAAGCAGTCAGTCAGTCAGTCTCAGTTAGTCAGTCAGTCAGTCAGTCAGTCCAGTCTCAGTCAGTCAGGCAGTTAGTCCGTCAGTCTCGGTCAGTCAGTGAGTCAGTCAGTCAGTATCAGTCAGTCAGTGAGTCAGTCTGTCAGTCAGGCAGTATCAGTCAGGCAGTAAGACTCCGCTCGACAGAACTCCGATAGCCTAATGGCTAGACCGCTGGTCTTCCAAGCGAGTGGCCTGGGTTCGAGTCCCAGCCGGAGCGAATATCTTCAATGTATATATTTCTTTTCTAATTTGAAAATTCTTTTTTTTTTCAATTTCTTTCCTTTGCAATTATTGATTATTTATGTAGGGAAGATAATTCTGAGTCAATTTAATTTTGCGACACAAAGATTTCAAAGTGTTTAAATAAACGATTACCAAGGTGCATTTTTTGTTTTTATTATATTTAAAACTCCCACCGACAGAGCTCCCATAGACTAATGGCTAGAGTGTTAGGCTTCCAAGCGAGTGGCCCTGGGTTCGAGTCTCAGCCTGAACGAAAATCTTCAATGTATACTTTTAGTTTCTAATTTGAAATTTCTTCTTCTTTTTTTTTTTAATTTTTCTCTTTTGCGAATATTGATTATTTATGTAGGGAGAAAAATTCTGAGTCAGTTTAATTATTCGACCTGTAAATTTCAAAGTGTTTGAATCAATAATTACCAAGGTGCATTTTTTGTTTTTATTATATTTAAGACTTCCATCGACAGAGCTCCGATAGCCTAATGGCTAGACCGTTGGGTTCCTAGCGCGTGGTACTGGGTTCGAGTCCCGGCCGGAAAGGAAATCTTAAATGCAAATATTTTTTTCTAATTTTATAATTCTTTTTTTTTTATTTTTCCCTTTTGCGAAGTCAGTCAGTCAGTCTGACAGTCAATCAGTCAAGCACTCAGTCATTCAGTCTCAGTCAGTCAGTCCAGTCAGTCAGTCACTCAGTCAGTCAGTTAGTCCTTCAGCCAGTCAGTCAAGCAGTCAGTCATTTAGTCTCAGTCAGTCAGTCATTCAGTCAGTCAGTCAGTCAGTCAGTCAGTCAGTCGGTCAGTCCTGTGCAGTCAGTTAGTCACTAAAGCAGTCAGACAGTCTCAGTCAGTCAGTCAGTCAGTCAGTCCAGTCCAGTCTCAGTCAGTCAGTCAGTCAGTCTCGGTCAGTCAGTCAGTCAGTCATTCAGTCAGTCAGTCAGTCAGGCAGTCGGTCAGTCGGTCAGCCTTATTCAGTCAGTCTGTCAGTCAGTCAGTCAGTCAGCCTTATTCAGTCAGTCTGTCAGTCATCCTTATTCAGTCAGTCTGTCAGTCAGTCAGTCGGTCAGTCCTGTCCAGTCAGTTAGTCAGTCAAGCAGTCAGTCAGTCAGTGTCAGTCAGTCATTTAGTCATTCAGTCAGTCAGTGAAATAGCCAGTCAGAGAGTCAAGCAGTCAGTCAGTCAGTCTCAGTCAGTCAGTTAGTCAGTCAGTCAGTCCAGTCTCAGTCAGTCACGCAGTTAGTCAGTCAGTCTCGGTCAGTCAGTGAGTCAGTCAGTCAGTATCAGTCAGTCAGTGAGTCAGTCTGTCAGTCAGGCAGTATCAGTCAGGCAGTAAGACTCCGCTCGATAGAACTCCGATAGCCTAATGGCTAGACCGGTGGTCTTCCAAGCGAGTGGCCTGGGTTCGAGTCCCAGCCGGAGCGAATATCTTCAATGTATATATTTCTTTTCTAATTTGAAAATTCTTTTTTTTTTCAATTTCTTTCCTTTGCAATTATTGATTATTTATGTAGGGAAGAAAATTCTGAGTCAGTGTAATTTTTCGACACGAAGATTTCAAAGTGTTTAAATAAACAATTACCAAGGTGCATTTTTTGTTTTTATTATATTTAAAACTCCCACCGACAGAGCTCCCATAGACTAATGGCTAGAGTGTTAGGCTTCCAAGCGAGTGGCCCTGGGTTCGAGTCCCAGCCTGAACGAAAATCTTCAATGTATACTTTTAGTTTCTAATTTGAAATTTCTTCTTCTTTTTTTTTTAATTTTTCTCTTTTGCGAATATTGATTATTTATGTAGGGAGAAAAATTCCGAGTCAGTTTAATTATTCGACCTGTAAATTTCAAAGTGTTTGAATCAATAATTACCAAGGTGCATTTTTTGTTTTTATTATATTTAAGACTTCCATCGACAGAGCTCCGATAGCCTAATGGCTAGACCGTTGGGTTCCTAGCGCGTGGTACTGGGTTCGAGTCCCGGCCGGAAAGGAAATCTTAAATGCAAATATTTTTTTCTAATTTTGTAATTCTTTTTTTTTTATTTTTCCCTTTTGCGAAGTCAGTCAGTCAGTCTGACAGTCAATCAGTCAAGCACTCAGTCATTCAGTCTCAGTCAGTCAGTCCAGTCAGTCAGTCACTCAGTCAGTCAGTTAGTCCTTCAGCCAGTCAGTCAAGCAGTCAGTCATTTAGTCTCAGTCAGTCAGTCAGGCAGTCAGTCAGTCAGTCAGGCAGTCAGTCAGTCAGTCAGTCGGTCAGTCCTGTGCAGTCAGTTAGTCACTAAAGCAGTCAGTCAGTCACTCAGTCAGTCAGTTAGTCCTTCAGCCAGTCAGTCAAGCAGTCAGTCATTTAGTCTCAGTCAGTCAGTCATTCAGTCAGTCAGTCAGTCAGGCAGTCAGTCAGTCTCAGTCGGTCAGTCCTGTGCAGTCAGTCCAGTCCAGTCTCAGTCAGTCAGTCAGTCAGTCTCGGTCAGTCAGTCAGTCAGTCATTCAGTCAGTCAGGCAGTCAGTCAGTCGGTCAGCCTTATTCAGTCAGTCTGTCAGTCAGTCAGTCAGTCAGTCAGCCTTATTCAGTCAGTCTGTCAGTCATCCTTATTCAGTCAGTCTGTCAGTCAGTCAGTCGGTCAGTCCTGTCCAGTCAGTTAGTCAGTCAAGCAGTCAGTCAGTCAGTGTCAGTCAGTCATTTAGTCATTCAGTCAGTCAGTGAAATAGCCAGTCAGAGAGTCAAGCAGTCAGTCAGTCAGTCTCAGTCAGTCAGTTAGTCAGTCAGTCAGTCAGTCAGTCAGTCAGTCCAGTCTCAGTCAGTCAGGCAGTTAGTCAGTCAGTCTCGGTCAGTCAGTGAGTCAGTCAGTCAGTATCAGTCAGTCAGTGAGTCAGTCTGTCAGTCAGGCAGTATCAGTCAGGCAGTAAGACTCCGCTCGATAGAACTCCGATAGCCTAATGGCTAGACCGCTGGTCTTCCAAGCGAGTGGCCTGGGTTCGAGTCCCAGCCGGAGCGAATATCTTCAATGTATATATTTCTTTTCTAATTTGAAAATTCTTTTTTTTTTCAATTTCTTTCCTTTGCAATTATTGATTATTTATGTAGGGAAGAAAATTCTGAGTCAGTTTAATTTTTCGACACGAAGATTTCAAAGTGTTTAAATAAACAATTACCAAGGTGCATTTTTTGTTTTTATTATATTTAAAACTCCCACCGACAGAGCTCCCATAGACTAATGGCTAGAGTGTTAGGCTTCCAAGCGAGTGGCCCTGGGTTCGAGTCCCAGCCTGAACGAAAATCTTCAATGCATACTTTTAGTTTCTAATTTGAAATTTCTTCTTCTTTTTTTTTTTAATTTTTCTCTTTTGCGAATATTAATTATTTATGTAGGGAGAAAAATTCTGAGTCAGTTTTATTATTCGACCTGTAAATTTCAAAGTGTTTGAATCAATAATTATCAAGGTGCATTTTTTGTTTTTATTATATTTAAGACTTCCATCGACAGAGCTCCGATAGCCTAATGGCTAGACCGTTGGGTTCCTAGCGCGTGGTACTGGGTTCGAGTCCCGGCCGGAAAGGAAATCTTAAATGCAAATATTTTTTTCTAATTTTATAATTCTTTTTTTTTTTATTTTTCCCTTTTGCGAAGTCAGTCAGTCAGTCTGACAGTCAATCAGTCAAGCACTCAGTCATTCAGTCTCAGTCAGTCAGTCCAGTCAGTCAGTCACTCAGTCAGTCAGTTAGTCCTTCAGCCAGTCAGTCAAGCAGTCAGTCATTTAGTCTCAGTCAGTCAGTCATTCAGTCAGTCAGTCAGTCAGGCAGTCAGTCAGTCAGTCAGTCGGTCAGTCCTGTGCAGTCAGTTAGTCACTAAAGCAGTCAGTCAGTCTCAGTCAGTCAGTCAGTCAGTCAGTCCAGTCCAGTCTCAGTCAGTCAGTCAGTCAGTCTCGGTCAGACAGTCAGTCAGTCATTCAGTCAGTCAGTCAGTCAGGCAGTCAGTCAGTCGGTCAGCCTTATTCAGTCAGTCTGTCAGTCAGTCAGTCAGTCAGCCTTATTCAGTCAGTCTGTCAATCATCCTTATTCAGTCAGCCTGTCAGTCAGTCAGTCGGTCAGTCCTGTCCAGTCAGTTAGTCAGTCAAGCAGTCAGTCAGTCAGTGTCAGTCAGTCATTTAGTCATTCAGTCAGTCAGTGAAATAGCCAGTCAGAGAGTCAAGCAGTCAGTCTGTCAGTCTCAGTCAGTCAGTTAGTCAGTCAGTCAGTCAGCCAGTCCAGTCTCAGTCAGTCAGGCAGTTAGTCAGTCAGTCTCGGTCAGTCAGTGAGTCAGTCAGTCAGTATCAGTCAGTCAGTGAGTCAGTCTGTCAGTCAGGCAGTATCAGTCAGGCAGTAAGACTCCGCTCGACAGAACTCCGATAGCCTAATGGCTAGACCGCTGGTCTTCCAAGCGAGTGGCCTGCGTTCGAGTCCCAGCCGGAGCGAATATCTTCAATGTATCTATTTCTTTTCTAATTTGAAAATTCTTTTTTTTTTCAATTTCCTTCCTTTGCAATTATTGATTATTTATGTAGGGAAGAAAATTCTGAGTCAGTTTAATTTTTCGACACGAAGATTTCGAAGTGTTTAAATAAACAATTACCAAAGTGCATTTTTTGTTTTTATTATATTTAAAACTCCCACCGACAGAGCTCCCATAGACTAATGACTAGAGTGTTAGGCTTCCAAGCGAGTGGCCCTGGGTTCGAGTCCCAGCCTGAACGAAAATCTTCAATGTATACTTTTAGTTTCTAATTTGAAATTTCTTCTTCTTTTTTTTTAAATTTTTCTCTTTTGCGAATATTGATTATTTATGTAGGGAGAAAAATTCTGAGTCAGTTTAATTTTTCGACAAGAAGATTTCAAAGTGTTTAAATAAACAATTACCAAGGTGCATTTTTTGTTTTTATTATATTTAAAACTCCCACCGACAGAGCTCCCATAGACTAATGGCTAGAGTGTTAGGCTTCCAAGCGAGTGGCCCTGGGTTCGAGTCCCAGCCTGAACGAAAATCTTCAATGTATACTTTTAGTTTCTAATTTGAAATTTCTTCTTTTTTTTAAATTTTTCTCTTTTGCGAATATTGATTATTTATGTAGGGAGAAAAATTCTGAGTCAGTTTAATTATTCGACCTGTAAATTTCAAAGTGTTTGAATCAATAATTACCAAGGAGCATTTTTTGTTTTAATTATATTTAAGACTTCCATCGACAGAGTTACGATAGCCTAATGGCTAGACCGTTGGGTTCCTAGCGCGTGGTACTGGGTTCGAGTGCCGGCCGGAAAGGAAATCTTAAATGCAAATATTTTTTTCTAATTTTATAATTCTTTTTTTTTATTTTTCCCTTTTGCGAAGTCATTCAGTCAGTCTGACAGTCAATCAGTCAAGCACTCAGTCATTCAGTCTCAGTCAGTCAGTCCAGTCAGTCAGTCACTCAGTCAGTCAGTTAGTCCTTCAGCCAGTCAGTCAAGCAGTCAGTCATTTAGTCTCAGTCAGTCAGTCATTCAGTCAGTCAGTCAGTCAGGCAGTCAGTCAGTCAGTCGGTCAGTCCTGTGCAGTCAGTTAGTCACTAAAGCAGTCAGTCAGTCTCAGTCAGTCAGTCAGTCAGTCAGTCCAGTCCAGTCTCAGTCAGTCAGTCTCGGTCAGTCAGTCAGTCAGTCATTCAGTCAGTCAGTCAGTCAGTCAGGCAGTCAGTCAGTCGGTCAGCCTTATTCAGTCAGTCTGTCAGTCAGTCAGTCAGTCAGCCTTATTCAGTCAGTCTGTCAGTCATCCTTATTCAGTCAGTCAGTCGGTCAGTCCTGTCCAGTCAGTTAGTCAGTCAAGCAGTCAGTCAGGTAGTCAAGCAGTCAGTCAGTCAGTGTCAGTCAGTCGTTTAGTCATTCAGTCAGTCAGTGAAATAGCCATTCAGAGAGTCAAGCAGTCAGTCAGTCAGTCTCAGTCAGTCAGTTAGTCAGTCAGTCAGTCAGTCAGTCCAGTCTCAGTCAGTCAGGCAGTTAGTCCGTCAGTCTCGGTCAGTCAGTGAGTCAGTCAGTCAGTATCAGTCAGTCAGTGAGTCAGTCTGTCAGTCAGGCAGTATCAGTCAGGCAGTAAGACTCCGCTCGACAGAACTCCGATAGCCTAATGGCTAGACCGCTGGTCTTCCAAGCGAGTGGCCTGGGTTCGAGTCCCAGCCGGAGCGAATATCTTCAATGTATATATTTCTTTTCTAATTTGAAAATTCTTTTTTTTTTCAATTTCTTTCCTTTGCAATTATTGATTATTTATGTAGGGAAGATAATTCTGAGTCAGTTTAATTTTGCGACACGAAGATTTCAAAGTGTTTAAATAAACGATTACCAAGGTGCATTTTTTGTTTTTATTATATTTAAAACTCCCACCGACAGAGCTCCCATAGACTAATGGCTAGAGTGTTAGGCTTCCAAGCGAGTGGCCCTGGGTTCGAGTCCCAGCCTGAACGAAAATCTTCAATGTATACTTTTAGTTTCTAATTTGAAATTTCTTCTTCTTTTTTTTTTAATTTTTCTCTTTTCCGAATATTGATTATTTATGTAGGGAGAAAAATTCTGAGTCAGTTTAATTATTCGACCTGTATATTTCAAAGTGTTTGAATCAATAATTACCAAGGTGCATTTTTTGTTTTTATTATATTTAAGACTTCCATCGACAGAGCTCCGATAGCCTAATGGCTAGACCATTGGGTTCCTAGCGCGTGGTACTGGGTTCGAGTCCCGGCCGGAAAGGAAATCTTAAATGCAAATATTTTTTTCTAATTTTATAATTCTTTTTTTTTATTTTTCCCTTTTGCGAAGTCAGTCAGTCAGTCTGACAGTCAATCAGTCAAGCACTCAGTCATTCAGTCTCAGTCAGTCAGTCCAGTCAGTCAGTCACTCAGTCAGTCAGTTAGTCCTTCAGCCAGTCAGTCAAGCAGTCAGTCATTTAGTCTCAGTCAGTCAGTCATTCAGTCAGTCAGTCAGTCAGGCAGTCAGTCAGTCAGTCAGTCGGTCAGTCCTGTGCAGTCAGTTAGTCACTAAAGCAGTCAGACAGTCTCAGTCAGTCAGTCAGTCAGTCAGTCCAGTCCAGTCTCAGTCAGTCAGTCAGTCAGTCTCGGTCAGTCAGTCAGTCAGTCATTCAGTCAGTCAGTCAGTCAGGCAGTCAGTCAGTCGGTCAGCCTTATTCAGTCAGTCTGTCAGTCAGTCAGTCAGTCAGCCTTATTCAGTCAGTCTGTCAGTCATCCTTATTCAGTCAGTCTGTCAGTCAGTCAGTCGGTCAGTCCTGTCCAGTCAGTTAGTCAGTCAAGCAGTCAGTCAGTCAGTGTCAGTCAGTCATTTAGTCATTCAGTCAGTCAGTGAAATAGCCAGTCAGAGAGTCAAGCAGTCAGTCAGTCAGTCTCAGTCAGTCAGTTAGTCAGTCAGTCAGTCAGTCAGTCAGTCAGTCCAGTCTCAGTCAGTCACGCAGTTAGTCAGTCAGTCTCGGTCAGTCAGTGAGTCAGTCAGTCAGTATCAGTCAGTCAGTGAGTCAGTCTGTCAGTCAGGCAGTATCAGTCAGGCAGTAAGACTCCGCTCGATAGAACTCCGATAGCCTAATGGCTAGACCGCTGGTCTTCCAAGCGAGTGGCCTGGGTTCGAGTCCCAGCCGGAGCGAATATCTTCAATGTATATATTTCTTTTATAATTTGAAAATTCTTTTTTTTTTCAATTTCTTTCCTTTGCAATTATTGATTATTTATGTAGGGAAGAAAATTCTGAGTCAGTTTAATTTTTCGACACGAAGATTTCAAAGTGTTTAAATAAACAATTACCAAGGTGCATTTTTTGTTTTTATTATATTTAAAACTCCCACCGACAGAGCTCCCATAGACTAATGGCTAGAGTGTTAGGCTTCCAAGCGAGTGGCCATGGGTTCGAGTCCCAGCCTGAACGAAAATCTTCAATGTATACTTTTAGTTTCTAATTTGAAATTTCTTCTTCTTTTTTTTTTAATTTTTCTCTTTTGCGAATATTGATTATTTATGTAGGGAGAAAAATTCTGAGTCAGTTTAATTATTCGACCTGTAAATTTCAAAGTGTTTGAATCAATAATTACCAAGGTGCATTTTTTGTTTTTATTATATTTAAGACTTCCATCGACAGAGCTCCGATAGCCTAATGGCTAAACCGTTGGGTTCCTAGCGCGTGGTACTGGGTTCGAGTCCCGGCCGGAAAGGAAATCTTAAATGCAAATATTTTTTTCTAATTTTATAATTCTTTTTTTTTTATTTTTCCCTTTTGCGAAGTCAGTCAGTCAGTCTGACAGTCAATCAGTCAAGCACTCAGTCATTCAGTCTCAGTCAGTCAGTCCAGTCAGTCAGTCACTCAGTCAGTCAGTTAGTCCATCAGCCAGTCAGTCAAGCAGTCAGTCATTTAGTCTCAGTCAGTCAGTCATTCAGTCAGTCAGTCAGTCAGTCAGTCAGTCAGTCAGTCGGTCAGTCCTGTGCAGTCAGTTAGTCACTAAAGCAGTCAGTCAGTCAGTCAGTCCAGTCCAGTCTCAGTCAGTCAGTCTCGGTCAGTCAGTCAGTCAGTCATTCAGTCAGTCAGTCAGTCAGTCAGGCAGTCAGTCAGTCGGTCAGCCTTATTCAGTCAGTCTGTCAGTCAGTCAGTCAGTCAGCCTTATTCAGTCAGTCTGTCAGTCATCCTTATTCAGTCAGTCAGTCGGTCAGTCCTGTCCAGTCAGTTAGTCAGTCAAGCAGTCAGTCAGGTAGTCAAGCAGTCAGTCAATCAGTGTCAGTCAGTCATTTGGTCATTCAGTCAGTCAGTGAAATAGCCAGTCAGAGAGTCAAGCAGTCAGTCAGTCAGTCTCAGTTAGTCAGTCAGTCAGTCAGTCAGTCAGTCAGTCCAGTCTCAGTCAGTCAGGCAGTTAGTCCGTCAGTCTCGGTCAGTCAGTGAGTCAGTCAGTCAGTATCAGTCAGTCAGTGAGTCAGTCTGTCAGTCAGGCAGTATCAGTCAGGCAGTAAGACTCCGCTCGACAGAACTCCGATAGCCTAATGGCTAGACCGCTGGTCTTCCAAGCGAGTGGCCTGGGTTCGAGTCCCAGCCGGAGCGAATATCTTCAATGTATATATTTCTTTTCTAATTTGAAAATTCTTTTTTTTTTCAATTTCTTTCCTTTGCAATTATTGATTATTTATGTAGGGAAGATAATTCTGAGTCAGTTTAATTTTGCGACACGAAGATTTCAAAGTGTTTAAATAAACGATTACCAAGGTGCATTTTTTGTTTTTATTATATTTAAAACTCCCACCGACAGAGCTCCCATAGACTAATGGCTAGAGTGTTAGGCTTCCAAGCGAGTGGCCCTGGGTTCGAGTCCCAGCCTGAACGAAAATCTTCAATGTATACTTTTAGTTTCTAATTTGAAATTTCTTCTTCTTTTTTTTTTAATTTTTCTCTTTTGCGAATATTGATTATTTATGTAGGGAGAAAAATTCTGAGTCAGTTTAATTATTCGACCTGTAAATTTCAAAGTGTTTGAATCAATAATTACCAAGGTGCATTTTTTGTTTTTATTATATTTAAGACTTCCATCGACAGAGCTCCGATAGCCTAATGGCTAGACCGTTGGGTTCCTAGCGCGTGGTACTGGGTTCGAGTCCCGGCCGGAAAGGAAATCTTAAATGCAAATATTTTTTTCTAATTTTATAATTCTTTTTTTTTTATTTTTCCCTTTTGCGAAGTCAGTCAGTCTGACAGTCAATCAGTCAAGCACTCAGTCATTCAGTCTCAGTCAGTCAGTCCAGTCAGTCAGTCACTCAGTCAGTCAGTTAGTCCTTCAGCCAGTCAGTCAAGCAGTCAGTCATTTAGTCTCAGTCAGTCAGTCATTCAGTCAGTCAGTCAGTCAGTCAGTCAGTCAGTCAGTCAGTCGGTCAGTCCTGTGCAGTCAGTTAGTCACTAAAGCAGTCAGACAGTCTCAGTCAGTCAGTCAGTCAGTCAGTCCAGTCCAGTCTCAGTCAGTCAGTCAGTCAGTCTCGGTCAGTCAGTCAGTCAGTCATTCAGTCAGTCAGTCAGTCAGGCAGTCAGTCAGTCGGTCAGCCTTATTCAGTCAGTCTGTCAGTCAGTCAGTCAGTCAGCCTTATTCAGTCAGTCTGTCAGTCATCCTTATTCAGTCAGTCTGTCAGTCAGTCAGTCGGTCAGTCCTGTCCAGTCAGTTAGTCAGTCAAGCAGTCAGTCAGTCAGTGTCAGTCAGTCATTTAGTCATTCAGTCAGTCAGAGAAATAGCCAGTCAGAGAGTCAAGCAGTCAGTCAGTCAGTCTCAGTCAGTCAGTTAGTCAGTCAGTCAGTCAGTCAGTCAGTCAGTCCAGTCTCAGTCAGTCACGCAGTTAGTCAGTCAGTCTCGGTCAGTCAGTGAGTCAGTCAGTCAGTATCAGTCAGTCAGTGAGTCAGTCTGTCAGTCAGGCAGTATCAGTCAGGCAGTAAGACTCCGCTCGATAGAACTCCGATAGCCTAATGGCTAGACCGGTGGTCTTCCAAGCGAGTGGCCTGGGTTCGAGTCCCAGCCGGAGCGAATATCTTCAATGTATATATTTCTTTTCTAATTTGAAAATTCTTTTTTTTTCAATTTCTTTCCTTTGCAATTATTGATTATTTATGTAGGGAAGAAAATTCTGAGTCAGTTTAATTTTTCGACACGAAGATTTCAAAGTGTTTAAATAAACAATTACCAAGGTGCATTTTTTGTTTTTATTATATTTAAAACTCCCACCGACAGAGCTCCCATAGACTAATGGCTAGAGTGTTAGGCTTCCAAGCGAGTGGCCCTGGGTTCGAGTCCCAGCCTGAACGAAAATCTTCAATGTATACTTTTAGTTTCTAATTTGAAATTTCTTCTTCTTTTTTTTTTAATTTTTCTCTTTTGCGAATATTGATTATTTATGTAGGGAGAAAAATTCTGAGTCAGTTTAATTATTCGACCTGTAAATTTCAAAGTGTTTGAATCAATAATTACCAAGGTGCATTTTTTGTTTTTATTATATTTAAGACTTCCATCGACAGAGCTCCGATAGCCTAATGGCTAGACCGTTGGGTTCCTAGCGCGTGGTACTGGGTTCGAGTCCCGGCCGGAAAGGAAATCTTAAATGCAAATATTTTTTTCTAATTTTATAATTCTTTTTTTTTTATTTTTCCCTTTTGCGAAGTCAGTCAGTCAGTCTGACAGTCAATCAGTCAAGCACTCAGTCATTCAGTCTCAGTCAGTCAGTCCAGTCAGTCAGTCACTCAGTCAGTCAGTTAGTCCTTCAGCCAGTCAGTCAAGCAGTCAGTCATTTAGTCTCAGTCAGTCAGTCATTCAGTCAGTCAGTCAGTCAGTCAGTCAGTCAGTCGGTCAGTCCTGTGCAGTCAGTTAGTCACTAAAGCAGTCAGTCAGTCAGTCAGTCCAATCCAGTCTCAGTCAGTCAGTCAGTCAGTCTCGGTCAGTCAGTCAGTCAGTCATTCAGTCAGTCAGTCAGTCAGGCAGTCAGTCAGTCGGTCAGCCTTATTCAGTCAGTCTGTCAGTCAGTCAGTCAGTCAGCCTTATTCAGTCAGTCTGTCAGTCATCCTTATTCAGTCAGTCTGTCAGTCAGTCAGTCGGTCAGTCCTGTCCAGTCAGTTAGTCAGTCAAGCAGTCAGTCAGGTAGTCAAGAATTCGGTCAGTCAGTGTCAGTCAGTCATTTAGTCATTCAGTCAGTCAGTGAAATAGCCAGTCAGAGAGTCAAGCAGTCAGTCAGTCAGTCTCAGTCAGTCAGTCTCAGTCAGTCAGTGAGTCAGTCAGTCAGTCAGTCAGTCAGTCAGTCCAGTCTCAGTCAGTCAGGCAGTTAGTCAGTCAGTCTCGGTCAGTCAGTGAGTCAGTCAGTCAGTATCAGTCAGTCAGTGAGTCAGTCTGTCAGTCAGGCAGTATCAGTCAGGCAGTAAGACTCCGCTCGACAGAACTCCGATAGCCTAATGGCTAGACCGCTGGTCTTCCAAGCGAGTGGTCTGGGTTCGAGTCCCAGCCGGAGCGAATATCTTCAATGTATATATTCCTTTTCTAATTTGAAAATTCTTTTTTTTTTTCAATTTCTTTCCTTTGCAATTATTGATTATTTATGTAGGGAAGATAATTCTGAGTCAGTTTAATTTTGCGACACGAAGATTTCAAAGTGTTTAAATAAACAATTACCAAGGTGCATTTTTTGTTTTTATTATATTTAAAACTCCCACCGACAGAGCTCCCATAGACTAATGGCTAGAGTGTTAGGCTTCCAAGCGAGTGGCCCTGGGTTCGAGTCCCAGCCTGAACGAAGATCTTCAATGTATACTTTTAGTTTCTAATTTGAAATTTCTTCTTCTTTTTTTTAATTTTTCTCTTTTGCGAATATTGATTATTTATGTAGGGAGAAAAATTCTGAGTCAGTTTAATTATTCGACCTGTAAATTTCAAAGTGTTTGAATCAATAATTACCAAGGTGCATTTTTTGTTTTTATTATATTTAAGACTTCCATCGACAGAGCTCCGATAGCCTAATGGCTAGACCGTTGGGTTCCTAGCGCGTGGTACTGGGTTCGAGTCCCGGCCGGAAAGGAAATCTTTGCAAATATTTTTTTCTAATTTTCTAATTATTTTTTTTTATTTTTCCCTTTTGCGAAGTCAGTCAGTCAGTCTGACAGTCAATCAGTCAAGCACTCAGTCATTCAGTCTCAGTCAGTCAGTCCAGTCAGTCAGTCACTCAGTCAGTCAGTTAGTACTTCAGCCAGTCAGTCAAGCAGTCAGTCATTTAGTCTCAGTCAGTCAGTCATTCAGTCAGTCAGGCAGTCAGTCAGTCAGTCAGTCGGTCAGTCCTGTGCAGTCAGTTAGTCACTAAAGCAGTCAGTCAGTCTCAGTCAGTCAGTCAGTCAGTCAGTCCAGTCCAGTCTCAGTCAGTCAGTCCAGTCCAGTCTCAGTCAGTCAGTCAGTCAGTCTCGGTCAGTCAGTCAGTCAGTCATTCAGTCAGTCAGTCAGTCAGTCAGGCAGTCAGTCAGTCGGTCAGCCTTATTCAGTCAGTCTGTCAGTCATCCTTATTCAGTCAGTCTGTCAGTCAGTCGGTCAGTCCTGTCCAGTCAGTTAGTCAGTCAAGCAGTCAGTCAGGTAGTCAAGCAGTCAGTCAGTCAGTGTCAGTCAGTCATTTAGTCATTCAGTCAGTCAATGAAATAGCCAGTCAGAGAGTCAAGCAGTCAGTCAGTCAGTCTCAGTCAGTCAGTTAGTCAGTCAGTCAGTCAGTCAGTCAGTCCAGTCTCAGTCAGTCAGGCAGTTAGTCCGTCAGTCTCGGTCAGTCAGTGAGTCAGTCAGTCAGTATCAGTCAGTCAGTGAGTCAGTCTGTCAGTCAGGCAGTATCAGTCAGGCAGTAAGACTCCGCTCGACAGAACTCCGATAGCCTAATGGCTAGACCGCTGGTCTTCCAAGCGAGTGGCCTGGGTTCGAGTCCCAGCCGGAGCGAATATCTTCAATGTATATATTCCTTTTCTAATTTGAAAATTCTTTTTTTTTTTCAATTTCTTTCCTTTGCAATTATTGATTATTTATGTAGGGAAGATAATTCTGAGTCAGTTTAATTTTGCGACACGAAGATTTCAAAGTGTTTAAATAAACAATTACCAAGGTGCATTTTTTGTTTTTATTATATTTAAAACTCCCACCGACAGAGCTCCCATAGACTAATGGCTAGAGTGTTAGGCTTCCAAGCGAGTGGCCCTGGGTTCGAGTCCCAGCCTGAACGAAAATCTTCAATGTATACTTTTAGTTTCTAATTTGAAATTTCTTCTTCTTTTTTTTAATTTTTCTCTTTTGCGAATATTGATTATTTATGTAGGGAGAAAAATTCTGAGTCAGTTTAATTATTCGACCTGTAAATTTCAAAGTGTTTGAATCAATAATTACCAAGGTGCATTTTTTGTTTTTATTATATTTAAGACTTCCATCGACAGAGCTCCGATAGCCTAATGGCTAGACCGTTGGGTTCCTAGCGCATGGTACTGGGTTCGAGTCCCGGCCGGAAAGGAAATCTTAAATGCAAATATTTTTTTCTAATTTTATAATTCTTTTTTTTTTATTTTTCCCTTTTGCGAAGTCAGTCAGTCAGTCTGACAGTCAATCAGTCAAGCACTCAGACATTCAGTGTCAGTCAGTCAGTCCAGTCAGTCAGTCACTCAGTCAGTCAGTTAGTCCTTCAGCCAGTCAGTCAAGCAGTCAGTCATTTAGTCTCAGTCAGTCAGTCATTCAGTCAGTCAGTCAGTCAGGCAGTCAGTCAGTCAGTCAGTCGGTCAGTCCTGTGCAGTCAGTTAGTCACTAAAGCAGTCAGTCAGTCTCAGTCAGTCAGTCAGTCAGTCAGTCCAGTCCAGTCTCAGTCAGTCAGTCAGTCAGTCTCGGTCAGTCAGTCAGTCAGTCATTCAGTCAGTCAGTCAGTCAGTCAGGCAGTCAGTCAGTCGGTCAGCCTTATTCAGTCAGTCTGTCAGTCAGTCAGTCAGCCTTATTCAGTCAGTCTGTCAGTCATCCTTATTCAGTCAGTCTGTCAGTCAGTCAGTCGGTCAGTACTGTCCAGTCAGTTAGTCAGTCAAGCAGTCAGTCAGGTAGTCAAGCAGTCAGTCAGTCAGTTTCAGTCAGTCATTTAGTCATTCAGTCAGTCAGTGAAATAGCCAGTCAGAGACTCAAGCAGTCAGTCAGTCAGTCTCAGTCAGTCAGTTAGTCAGTCAGTCAGTCAGTCAGTCCAGTCTCAGTCAGTCAGGCAGTTAGTCAGTCAGTCTCGGTAAGTCAGTGAGTCAGTCAGTCAGTATCAGTCAGTCAGTGAGTCAGTCTGTCAGTCAGGCAGTATCAGTCAGGCAGTAAGACTCCGCTCGACAGAACTCCGATAGCCTAATGGCTAGACCGCTCGTCTTCCAAGCGAGTGGCCTGGGTTCGAGTCCCAGCCGGAGCGAATATCTTCAATGTATATATTTCTTTTCTAATTTGAAAATTCTTTTTTTTTTCAATTTCTTTCCTTTGCAATTATTGATTATTTATGTAGGGAAGAAAATTCTGAGTCAGTTTAATTTTTCGACACGAAGATTTCAAAGTGTTTAAATAAACAATTACCAAGGTGCATTTTTTGTTTTTATTATATTTAAAACTCCCACCGACAGAGCTCCCATAGACTAATGGCTAGAGTGTTAGGCTTCCAAGCGAGTGGCCCTGGGTTCGAGTCCCAGCCTGAACGAAAATCTTCAATGTATACTTTTAGTTTCTAATTTGAAATTTCTTCTTTTTTTTTTAATTTTTCTCTTTTGCGAATATTGATTATTTATGTAGGGAGAAAAATTCTGAGTCAGTTTAATTATTCGACCTGTAAATTTCAAAGTGTTTGAATCAATAATTACCAAGGTGCATTTTTTGTTTTTATTATATTTAAGACTTCCATCGACAGATCTCCGATAGCCTAATGGCTAGACCGTTGGGTTCCAAGCGCGTGGTACTGGGTTCGAGTCCCGGCCGGAAAGGAAATCTTAAATGCAAATATTTTTTTCTAATTTTATAATTCTTTTTTTTTATTTTTCCCTTTTGCGAAGTCAGTCAGTCAGTCTGACAGTCAATCAGTCAAGCACTCAGTCATTCAGTCTCAGTCAGTCAGTCCAGTCAGTCAGTCACTCAGTCAGTCAGTTAGTCCTTCAGCCAGTCAGTCAAGCAGTCAGTCATTTAGTCTCAGTCAGTCAGTCATTCAGTCAGTCAGTCAGTCAGGCAGTCAGTCAGTCAGTCGGTCAGTCCTGTGCAGTCAGTTAGTCACTAAAGCAGTCAGTCAGTCTCAGTCAGTCAGTCAGTCAGTCAGTCCAGTCCAGTCTCAGTCAGTCAGTCAGTCAGTCTCGGTCAGACAGTCAGTCAGTCATTCAGTCAGTCAGTCAGTCAGTCAGGCAGTCAGTCAGTCGGTCAGCCTTATTCAGTCAGTCTGTCAGTCAGTCAGCCTTATTCAGTCAGTCTGTCAGTCATCCTTATTCAGTCAGTCTGTCAGTCAGTCAGTCGGTCAGTCCTGTCCAGTCAGTTAGTCAGTCAAGCAGTCAGTCAGGTAGTCAAGCAGTCAGTCAGTCAGTGTCAGTCAGTCATTTAGTCATTCAGTCAGTCAGTGAAATAGCCAGTCAGAGAGTCAAGCAGTCAGTCAGTCAGTCTCAGTCAGTCAGTTAGTCAGTCAGTCAGTCAGTCAGTCAGTCCAGTCTCAGTCAGTCAGGCAGTTAGTCAGTCAGTCTCGTTCAGTCAGTGAGTCAGTATCAGTCAGTCAGTGAGTCAGTCTGTCAGTCATGCAGTATCAGTCAGGCAGTAAGACTCCGCTCGACAGAACTCCGATAGCCTAATGGCTAGACCGCTGGTCTTCCAAGCAAGTGGCCTGGGTTCGAGTCCCAGCCGGAGCGAATATCTTCAATGTATATATTTCTTTTCTAATTTGAAAATTCTTTTTTTTTCAATTTCTTTCCTTTGCAATTATTGATTATTTATGTAGGGAAGAAAATTCTGAGTCAGTTTAATTTTTCGACACGAAGATTTCAAAGTGTTTAAATAAACAATTACCAAGGTGCATTTTTTGTTTTTATTATATTTAAAACTCCCACCGACAGAGCTCCCATAGACTAATGGCTAGAGTGTTAGGCTTCCAAGCGAGTGGCCCTGGATTCGAGTCCCAGCCTGAACGAAAATCTTCAATGTATACTTTTAGTTTCTAATTTGAAATTTCTTCTTCTTTTTTTTTTAATTTTTCTCTTTTGCGAATATTGATTATTTATGTAGGGAGAAAAATTCTGAGTCAGTTTAATTATTCGACCTGTAAATTTCAAAGTGTTTGAATCAATAATTACCAAGGTGCATTTTTTGTTTTTATTATATTTAAGACTTCCATCGACAGAGCTCCGATAGCCTAATGGCTAGACCGTTGGGTTCCTAGCGCGTGGTACTGGGTTCGAGTCCCGGCCGGAAAGGAAATCTTTGCAAATATTTTTTTCTAATTTTCTAATTATTTTTTTTTATTTTCCCCTTTTGCGAAGTCAGTCAGTCAGTCTGACAGTCAATCAGTCAAGCACTCAGTCATTCAGTCTCAGTCAGTCAGTCCAGTCAGTCAGTCACTCAGTCAGTCAGTTAGTACTTCAGCCAGTCAGTCAAGCAGTCAGTCAGTCACTCAGTCAGTCAGTTAGTACTTCAGCCAGTCAGTCAAGCAGTCAGTCATTTAGTCTCAGTCAGTCAGTCATTCAGTCAGTCAGGCAGTCAGTCAGTCAGTCAGTCGGTCAGTCCTGTGCAGTCAGTTAGTCACTAAAGCAGTCAGTCAGTCTCAGTCAGTTAGTCAGTCAGTCAGTCCAGTCCAGTCTCAGTCAGTCAGTCCAGTCCAGTCTCAGTCAGTCAGTCAGTCAGTCTCGGTCAGTCAGTCAGTCAGTCATTCAGTCAGTCAGTCAGTCAGTCAGGCAGTCAGTCAGTCGGTCAGCCTTATTCAGTCAGTCTGTCAGTCAGTCAGTCAGTCAGCCTTATTCAGTCAGTCTGTCAGTCCTGTCCAGTCAGTTAGTCAGTCAAGCAGTCAGTCAGGTAGTCAAGCAGTCAGTCAGTCAGTGTCAGTCAGTCATTTAGTCATTCAGTCAGTCAGTGAAATAGCCAGTCAGAGAGTCAAGCAGTCAGTCAGTCAGTCTCAGTCAGTCAGTCAGTCAGTCAGTCAGTCCAGTCTCAGTCAGTCAGGCAGTTAGTCAGTCAGTCTCGGTCAGTCAGTGAGTCAGTCAGTCAGTATCAGTCAGTCAGTGAGTCAGTCTGTCAGTCAGGCAGTATCAGTCAGGCAGTAAGACTCCTCTCGACAGAACTCCGATAGCCTAATGGCTAGACCGCTGGTCTTCCAAGCGAGTGGCCTGGGTTCGAGTCCCAGCCGGAGCGAATATCTTCAATGTATATATTTCTTTTCTAATTTGAAAATTCTTTTTTTTTCAATTTCTTTCCTTTGTTATTATTGATTATTTATGTAGGGAAGAAAATTCTGAGTCAGTTTAATTTTTCGACACGAAGATTTCAAAGTGTTTAAATAAACAATTACCAAGGTGCATTTTTTGTTTTTATTATATTGAAAACTCCCCCCGACAGAGCTCCCATAGACTAATGGCTAGAGTGTTAGGCTTCCAAGCGAGTGGCCCTGGGTTCGAGTCCCAGCCTGAACGAAAATCTTCAATGTATACTTTTAGTTTCTAATTTGAAATTTCTTCTTCTTTTTTTTTAATTTTTCTCTTTTGCGAATATTTATTATTTATGTAGGGAGAAAAATTCTGAGTCAGTTTAATTATTCGACCTGTAAATTTCAAAGTGTTTGAATCAATAATTACCAAGGTGCATTTTTTGTTTTTATTATATTTAAGACTTCCATCGACAGAGCTCCGATAGCCTAATGGCTAGACCGTTGGGTTCCTAGCGCGTGGTACTGGGTTCGAGTCCCGGCCGGAAAGGAAATCTTAAATGCAAATATTTTTTTCTAATTTTATAATTCTTTTTTTTTTATTTTTCCCTTTTGCGAAGTCAGTCAGTCAGTCTGACAGTCAATCAGTCAAGCACTCAGTCATTCAGTCTCAGTCAGTCAGTCCAGTCAGTCAGTCACGCAGTCAGTCAGTTAGTCCTTCAGCCAGTCAGTCAAGCAGTCAGTCATTTAGTCTCAGTCAGTCAGTCATTCAGTCAGTCAGTCAGTCAGGCAGTCAGTCAGTCAGTCAGTCGGTCAAACCTGTGCAGTCAGTTAGTCACTAAAGCAGTCAGTCAGTCTCAGTCAGTCAGTCAGTCAGTCAGTCCAGTCCAGTCTCAGTCAGTCAGTCAGTCAGTCTCGGTCAGTCAGTCAGTCAGTCATTCAGTCAGTCAGTCAGTCAGGCAGTCAGTCAGTCGGTCAGCCTTATTCAGTCAGTCTGTCAGTCATCCTTATTCAGTCAGTCTGTCAGTCAGTCAGTCGTTCAGTCCTGTCCAGTCAGTTAGTCAGTCAAGCAGTCAGTCAGGTAGTCAAGCAGTCAGTCAGTCAGTGTCAGTCAGTCATTTATTCATTCAGTCAGTCAGTGAAATAGCCAGTCAGAGAGTCAAGCAGTCAGTCAGTCAGTCTCAGTCAGTCAGTTAGTCAGTCAGTCAGTCAGTCAGTCAGTCAGTCCAGTCTCAGTCAGTCAGGCAGTTAGTCAGTCAGTCTCGGTCAGTCAGTGAGTCAGTCAGTCAGTATCAGCAGTCAGTGAGTCAGTCTGTCAGTCAGGCACTATCAGTCAGGCAGTAAGACTCCGCTCGACAGAACTCCGATAGCCTAATGGCTAGACCGCTGGTCTTCCAAGCGAGTGGCCTGGGTTCGAGTCCCAGCCGGAGCGAATATCTTCAATGTATATATTTCTTTTCTAATTTGAAAATTCTTTTTTTTTTCAATTTCTTTCCTTTGCAATTATTGATTATTTATGTAGGGAAGAAAATTCTGAGTCAGTTTAATTTTTCGACACGAAGATTTCAAAGTATTTAAATAAACAATTACCAAGGTGCATTTTTTGTTTTTATTATATTTAAAACCCCCACCGACAGAGCTCCCATAGACTAATGGCTAGAGTGTTAGGCTTCCAAGCGAGTGGCCCTGGGTTCGAGTCCCAGCCTGAACGAAAATCTTCAATGTATACTTTTAGTTTCTAATTTGAAATTTCTTCTTCTTTTTTTTTTAATTTTTCTCTTTTGCGAATATTGATTATTTATGTAGGGAGAAAAATTCTGAGTCAGTTTAATTATTCGACCTGTAAATTTCAAAGTGTTTGAATCAATAATTACCAAAGTGCATTTTTTGTTTTTATTATATTTAAGACTTCCATCGACAGAGCTCCGATAGCCTAATGGCTAGACCGTTGGGTTCCAAGCGCGTGGTACTGGGTTCGAGTCCCGGCCGGAACGAAAATCTTCCATGTATATATTTCTCTTCTAATTTGAAGATTCTTTTTTTTTTTCAATTTCTTTCTTTTGCAAATATGGATTATTTATGTACGGAAGAAAATTCTGAGTCAGTTTAATCATTCGACCTTTAGATTTCAAAGATTTTAGATCAATAATTACTAAGGTGCATTTTTTGTTTTTATTATAATTAAGACACCGATCAACAGAGATCCGATAGTATATTGGCGAGAGCGTTGGGCTTCCATGAGTGTCGCCCTGGGTTCAAATCCCAGCCGGAAAGGAAATCTTAAATGCAAATATTTTTTTCTAATTTTATAATTCTTTTTTTTTTATTTTTCCCTTTTGCGAAGTCAGTCAGTCAGTCTGACAGTCAATCAGTCAAGCACTCAGTCATTCAGTCTCAGTCAGTCAGTCCAGTCAGTCAGTCACTCAGTCAGTCAGTTAGTCCTTCAGCCAGTCAGTCAAGCAGTCAGTCATTTAGTCTCAGTCAGTCAGTCATTCAGTCAGTCAGTCAGTCAGGCAGTCAGTCAGTCAGTCAGTCGGTCAGTCCTGTGCAGTCAGTTAGTCACTAAAGCAGTCAGTCAGTCTCAGTCAGTCAGTCAGTCAGTCAGTCCAGTCCAGTCTCAGTCAGTCAGTCAGTCAGTCTCGGTCAGTCAGTCAGTCAGTCATTCAGTCAGTCAGTCAGTCAGGCAGTCAGTCAGTCGGTCAGCCTTATTCAGTCAGTCTGTCAGTCAGTCAGTCAGTCAGCCTTATTCAGTCAGTCTGTCAGTCATCATTATTCAGTCAGTCTGTCAGTCAGTCAGTCGGTCAGTCCTGTCCAGTCAGTTAGTCAGTCAAGCAGTCAGTCAGGTAGTCAAGCAGTCAGTCAGTCAGTGTCAGTCAGTCATTTAGTCATTCAGTCAGTCAGTGAAATATCCAGTCAGAGAGTCAAGCAGTCAGTCAGTCAGTCTCAGTCAGTCAGTTAGTCAGTCAGTCAGTCAGTCAGTCCAGCCTCAGTCAGTCAGGCAGTTAGTCAGTCAGTCTCGGACAGTCAGTGAGTCAGTCAGTCAGTATCAGTCAGTCAGTGAGTCAGTCTGTCAGTCAGGCAGTATCAGTCAGGCAGTAAGACTCCGCTCGACAGAACTCCGATAGCCTAATGGCTAGACCGCTGGTCTTCCAAGCGAGTGGCCTGGGTTCGAGTCCCAGCCGGAGCGAATATCTTCAATGTATATATTTCTTTTCTAATTTGAAAATTCTTTTTTTTTTCAATTTCTTTCCTTTGCAATTATTGATTATTTATGTAGGGAAGAAAATTCTGAGTCAGTTTAATTTTTCGACACGAAGATTTCAAAGTGTTTAAATAAACAATTACCAAGGTGCATTTTTTGTTTTTATTATATTTAAAACTCCCACCGACAGAGCTCCCATAGACTAATGGCTAGAGTGTTAGGCTTCCGAGCGAGTGGCCCTGGGTTCGAGTCCCAGCCTGCACGAAAATCTTCAGTGTATACTTTTAGTTTCTAATTTGAAATTTCTTCTTCTTTTTTTTTTAATTTTTCTCTTTTGCGAATATTGATTATTTATGTAGGGAGAAAAATTCTGAGTCAGTTTAATTATTCGACCTGTAAATTTCAAAGTGTTTGAATCAATAATTACCAAGGTGCATTTTTTGTTTTTATTATATTTAAGACTTCCATCGACAGAGCTCCGATAGCCTAATGGCTAGACCGTTGGGTTCCTAGCGCGTGGTACTGGGTTCGAGTCCCGGCCGGAAAGGAAATCTTAAATGCAAATATTTTTTTCTAATTTTATAATTCTTTTTTTTTATTTTTCCCTTTTGCGAAGTCAGTCAGTCAGTCTGACAGTCAATCAGTCAAGCACTCAGTCATTCAGTCTCAGTCAGTCAGTCCAGTCAGTCGGTCACTCAGTCAGTCAGTTAGTCCTTCAGCCAGTCAGTCAAGCAGTCAGTCATTTAGTCTCAGTCAGTCAGTCATTCAGTCAGTCAGTCAGTCAGGCAGTCAGTCAGTCAGTCAGTCGGTCAGTCCTGTGCAGTCAGTTAGTCACTAAAGCAGTCAGTCAGTCTCAGTCAGTCAGTCAGTCAGTCAGTCCAGTCCAGTCTCAGTCAGTCAGTCAGTCAGTCTCGGTCAGTCAGTCAGTCAGTCAGGCAGTCGGTCAGCCTTATTCAGTCAGTCTGTCAGTCAGTCAGTCAGTCAGCCTTATTCAGTCAGTCTTTCAGTCATCCTTATTCAGTCAGTCTGTCAGTCAGTCAGTCGGTCAGTCCTGTCCAGTCAGTTAGTCAGTCAAGCAGTCAGTCAGGTAGTCAAGCAGTCAGTCAGTCAGTGTCAGTCAGTCATTTAGTCATTCATTCAGTCAGTGAAATAGCCAGTCAGAGAGTCAAGCAGTCAGTCAGTCAGTCTCAGTCAGTCAGTTAGTCAGTCAGTCAGTCAGTCAGTCAGTCAGTCCAGTCTCAGTCAGTCAGGCAGTTAGTCAGTCAGTCTCGGTCAGTCAGTGAGTCAGTCCAGTCTCAGTCAGTCAGGCAGTTAGTCAGTCAGTCTCGGTCAGTCAGAGAGTCAGTCAGTCAGTATCAGTCAGTCAGTGAGTCAGTCTGTCAGTCAGTCAGTATCAGTCAGTCAGTGAGTCAGTCTGTCAGTCAGGCAGTATCAGTCAGGCAGTAAGACTCCGCTCGACAGAACTCCGATAGCCTAATGGCTAGACCGCTGGTCTTCCAAGCGAGTGGCCTGGGTTCGAGTCCCAGCCGGAGCGAATATCTTCAATGTATATATTTCTTTTCTAATTTGAAAATTCTTTTTTTTTTCAATTTCTTTCCTTTGCAATTATTGATTATTTATGTAGGGAAGAAAATTCTGAGTCAGTTTAATTTTTCGACACGAAGATTTCAAAGTGTTTAAATAAACAATTACCATGGTGCATTTTTTGTTTTTATTATATTTAAAACTCCCACCGACAGAGCTCCCATAGACTAATGGCTAGAGTGTTAGGCTTCCAAGCGAGTGGCCCCTGGGTTCGAGTCCCAGCCTGAACGAAAATCTTCAATGTATACTTTTAGTTTCTAATTTGAAATTTCTTCTTCTTTTTTTTTAATTTTTCTCTTTTGTGAATATTGATTATTTATGTAGGGAGAAAAATTCTGAGTCAGTTTAATTATTCGACCTGTAAATTTCAAAGTGTTTGATTCAATAATTACCAAGGTGCATTTTTTGTTTTTATTATATTTAAGACTTCCATCGACAGAGCTCCGATAGCCTAATGGCTAGACCGTTGGGTTCCTAGCGCGTGGTACTGGGTTCGAGTCCCGGCCGGAAAGGAAATCTTAAATGCAAATATTTTTTTCTAATTTTATAATTCTTTTTTTTTATTTTTCCCTTTTGCGAAGTCAGTCAGTCAGTCTGACAGTCAATCAGTCAAGCACTCAGTCATTCAGTCTCAGTCAGTCAGTCCAGTCAGTCGGTCACTCAGTCAGTCAGTTAGTCCTTCAGCTAGTCAGTCAAGCAGTCAGTCATTTAGTCTCAGTCAGTCAGTCATTCAGTCAGTCAGTCAGTCAGGCAGTCAGTCAGTCAGTCAGTCGGTCAGTCCTGTGCAGTCAGTTAGTCACTAAAGCAGTCAGTCAGTCTCAGTCAGTCAGTCAGTCAGTCAGTCCAGTCCAGTCTCAGTCAGTCAGTCAGTCAGTCTCGGTCAGTCAGTCAGTCAGTCAGGCAGTCGGTCAGCCTTATTCAGTCAGTCTGTCAGTCAGTCAGTCAGTCAGCCTTATTCAGTCAGTCTTTCAGTCATCCTTATTCAGTCAGTCTGTCAGTCAGTCAGTCGGTCAGTCAAGCAGTCAGTCAGGTAGTCAAGCAGTCAGTCAGTCAGTGTCAGTCAGTCATTTAGTCATTCATTCAGTCAGTGAAATAGCCAGTCAGAGAGTCAAGCAGTCAGTCAGTCAGTCTCAGTCAGTCAGTCAGTCAGTCAGTCAGTCAGTCAGTCAGTCAGTCCAGTCTCAGTCAGTCAGGCAGTTAGTCAGTCAGTCTCGGTCAGTCAGTGAGTCAGTCCAGTCTCAGTCAGTCAGGCAGTCAGTCAGTCAGTCTCGGTCAGTCAGTGAGTCAGTCAGTCAGTATCAGTCAGTCAGTGAGTCAGTCTGTCAGTCAGGCAGTATCAGTCAGGCAGTAAGACTCCGCTCGACAGAACTCCGATAGCCTAATGGCTAGACCGCTGGTCTTCCAAGCGAGTGGCCTGGGTTCGAGTCCCAGCCGGAGCGAATATCTTCAATGTATATATTTCTTTTCTAATTTGAAAATTCTTTTTTTTTTCAATTTCTTTCCTTTGCAATTATTGATTATATATGTAGGGAAGAAAATTCTGAGTCAGTTTAATTTTTCGACACGAAGATTTCAAAGTGTTTAAATAAACAATTACCATGGTGCATTTTTTGTTTTTATTATATTTAAAACTCCCACCGACAGAGCTCCCATAGACTAATGGCTAGAGTGTTAGGCTTCCAAACGAGTGGCCCCTGGGTTCGAGTCCCAGCCTGAACGAAAATCTTCAATGTATACTTTTAGTTTCTAATTTGAAATTTCTTCTTCTTTTTTTTTAATTTTTCTCTTTTGCGAATATTGATTATTTATGTAGGGAGAAAAATTCTGAGTCAGTTTAATAATTCGACCTGTAAATTTCAAAGTGTTTGATTCAATAATTACCAAGGTGCATTTTTTGTTTTTATTATATTTAAGACTTCCATCGACAGAGCTCCGATAGCCTAATGGCTAGACCGTTGGGTTTCAAGCGCGTGGTACTGGGTTCGAGTCCCGGCCGGAACGAAAATCTTCCATGTATATATTTCTCTTCTAATTTGAAGATTCTTTTTTTTTTCAATTTCTTTCTTTTGCAAATATGGATTATTTATGTACGGAAGAAAATTCTGAGTCAGTTTAATCATTCGACCTTTAGATTTCAAAGATTTTAGATCAATAATTACTAAGGTGCATTTTTTGTTTTTATTATAATTAAGACACCGATCAACAGAGATCCGATAGTATATTGGCGAGAGCGTTGGGCTTCCATGAGTGTTGCCCTGGGTTCAAATCCCAGCCGGAAAGGAAATCTTAAATGCAAATATTTTTTTCTAATTTTATAATTCTTTTTTTTTTATTTTTCCCTTTTGCGAAGTCAGTCAGTCAGTCTGACAGTCAATCAGTCAAGCACTCAGTCATTCAGTCTCAGTCAGTCAGTCCAGTCAGTCAGTCACTCAGTCAGTCAGTTAGTCCTTCAGCCAGTCAGTCAAGCAGTCAGTCAGTCATTCAGTCAGTCAGTCAGTCAGGCAGTCAGTCAGTCAGTCAGTCGGTCAGTCCTGTGCAGTCAGTTAGTCACTAAAGCAGTCAGTCAGTCTCAGTCAGTCACTCAGTCAGTCAGTTAGTCCTTCAGCCAGTCAGTCAAGCAGTCAGTCATTTAGTCTCAGTCAGTCAGTCATTCAGTCAGTCTCAGTCAGTCAGTCAGTCAGTCAGTCCAGTCCAGTCTCAGTCAGTCAGTCAGTCAGTCTCGGTCATTCAGTCAGTCAGTCATTCAGTCAGTCAGTCAGTCAGGCAGTCAGTCAGTCGGTCAGCCTTATTCAGTCAGTCAGTCTGTCAGTCAGTCAGTCAGTCAGCCTTATTCAGTCAGTCTGTCAGTCATCCTTATTCAGTCAGTCTGTCAGTCAGTCAGTCGGTCAGTCCTGTCCAGTCAGTTAGTCAGTCAAGCAGTCAGTCAGGTAGTCAAGCAGTCAGTCAGTCAGTGTCAGTCAGTCATTTAGTCATTCAGTCAGTCAGTGAAATAGCCAGTCAGAGAGTCAAGCAGTCAGTCAGTCAGTCTCAGTCAGTCACTTAGTCAGTCAGTCAGTCAGTCAGTCAGTCAGTCCAGTCTCAGTCAGTCAGGCAGTTAGTCAGTCAGTCTCGGTCAGTCAGTGAGTCAGTCAGTCAGTATCAGTCAGTCAGTGAGCCAGTCTGTCAGTCAGGCAGTATCAGTCAGGCAGTAAGACTCCGCTCGACAGAGCTCCGATAGCCTAATGGCTAGACCGCTGGTCTTCCAAGCGAGTGGCCTGGGTTCGAGTCCCAGCCGGAGCGAATATCTTCAATGTATATATTTCTTTTCTAATTTGAAAATTCTTTTTTTTTTCAATTTCTTTCCTTTGCAATTATTGATTATTTATGTAGGGAAGAAAATTCTGAGTCAGTTTAATTTTTCGACACGAAGATTTCAAAGTGTTTAAATAAACAATTACCAAGGTGCATTTTTTGTTTTTATTATATTTAAAACTCCCACCGACAGAGCTCCCATAGACTAATGGCTAGAGTGTTAGGCTTCCAAGCGAGTGGCCCTGGGTTCGAGTCCCAGCCTGAACGAAAATCTTCAATGTATACTTTTAGTTTCTAATTTGAAATTTCTTCTTCTTTTTTTTTAATTTTTCTCTTTTGCGAATATTGATTATTTATGTAGGGAGAAAAATTCTGAGTCAGTTTAATTATTCGACCTGTAAATTTCAAAGTGTTTGAATCAATAATTACCAAAGTGCATTTTTTGTTTTTATTATATTTAAGACTTCCATCGACAGAGCTCCGATAGCCTAATGGCTAGACCGTTGGGTTCCAAGCGCGTGGTACTGGGTTCGAGTCCCGGCCGGAACGAAAATCTTCCATGTATATATTTCTCTTCTAATTTGAAGATTCTTTTTTTTTTCAATTTCTTTCTTTTGCAAATATGGATTATTTATGTACGGAAGAAAATTCTGAGTCAGTTTAATCATTCGACCTTTAGATTTCAAAGATTTTAGATCAATAATTACTAAGGTGCATTTTTTGTTTTTATTATAATTAAGACACCGATCAACAGAGATCCGATAGTATATTGGCGAGAGCGTTGGGCTTCCATGAGTGTCGCCCTGAGTTCAAATCCCAGCCGGAAAGGAAATCTTAAATGCAAATATTTTTTTCTAATTTTATAATTCTTTTTTTTTTATTTTTCCCTTTTGCGAAGTCAGTCAGTCAGTCTGACAGTCAATCAGTCAAGCACTCAGTCATTCAGTCTCAGTCAGTCAGTCCAGTCAGTCAGTCACTCAGTCAGTCAGTTAGTCCTTCAGCCAGTCAGTCAAGCAGTCAGTCATTTAGTCTCAGTCAGTCAGTCATTCAGTCAGTCAGTCAGTCAGGCAGTCAGTCAGTCAGTCAGTCGGTCAATCCTGTGCAGTCAGTTAGTCACTAAAGCAGTCTGTCAGTCTCAGTCAGTCAATCAGTCCAGTCCAGTCTCAGTCAGTCAGTCAGTCTCGGTCAGTCAGTCAGTCAGTCATTCAGTCAGTCAGTCAGTCAGGCAGTCAGTCAGTCGGTCAGCCTTATTCAGTCAGTCTGTCAGTCAGTCAGTCAGTCAGCCTTATTCAGTCAGTCTGTCAGTCATCCTTATTCAGTCAGTCTGTCAGTCAGTCAGTCGGTCAGTCCTGTCCAGTCAGTTAGTCAGTCAAGCAATCAGTCAGGTAGTCAAGCAGTCAGTCAGTCAGTGTCAGTCAGTCATTTAGTCATTCAGTCAGTCAGTGAAATAGCCAGTCAGAGAGTCAAGCAGTCAGTCAGTCAGTCTCAGTCAGTCAGTTAGTCAGTCAGTCAGTCAGTCAGTCCAGTCTCAGTCAGTCAGGCAGTTAGTCAGTCAGTCTCGGTCAGTCAGTGAGTCAGTCAGTCAGTATCAGTCAGTCAGTGAGCCAGTCTGTCAGTCAGGCAGTATCAGTCAGGCAGTAAGACTCCGCTCGACAGAGCTCCGATAGCCTAATGGCTAGACCGCTGGTCTTCCAAGCGAGTGGCCTGGGTTCGAGTCCCAGCCGGAGCGAATATCTTCAATGTATATATTTCTTTTCTAATTTGAAAATTCTTTTTTTTTTTCAATTTCTTTCCTTTGCAATTATTGATTATTTATGTAGGGAAGAAAATTCTGAGTCAGTTTAATTTTTCGACACGAAGATTTCAAAGTGTTTAAATAAACAATTACCAAGGTGCATTTTTTGTTTTTATTATATTTAAAACTCCCACCGACAGAGCTCCCATAGACTAATGGCTAGAGTGTTAGGCTTCCAAGCGAGTGGCCCTGGGTTCGAGTCCCAGCCTGAACGAAAATCTTCAATGTATACTTTTAGTTTCTAATTTGAAATTTCTTCTTCTTTTTTTTTTAATTTTTCTCTTTTGCGAATATTGATTATTTATGTAGGGAGAAAAATTCTGAGTCAGTTTAATTATTCGACCTGTAAATTTCAAAGTGTTTGAATCAATAATTACCAAAGTGCATTTTTTGTTTTTATTATATTTAAGACTTCCATCGACAGAGCTCCGATAGCCTAATGGCTAGACCGTTGGGTTCCAAGCGCGTGGTACTGGGTTCGAGTCCCGGCCGGAACGAATATCTTCCATGTATATATTTCTCTTCTAATTTGAAGATTCTTTTTTTTTTCAATTTCTTTCTTTTGCAAATATGGATTATTTATGTACGGAAGAAAATTCTGAGTCAGTTTAATCATTCGACCTTTAGATTTCAAAGATTTTAGATCAATAATTACTAAGGTGCATTTTTTGTTTTTATTATAATTAAGACACCGATCAACAGAGATCCGATAGTATATTGGCGAGAGCGTTGGGCTTCCATGAGTGTCGCCCTGAGTTCAAATCCCAGCCGGAAAGGAAATCTTAAATGCAAATATTTTTTTCTAATTTTATAATTCTTTTTTTTTTTTATTTTTCCCTTTTGCGAAGTCAGTCAGTCAGTCTGACAGTCAATCAGTCAAGCACTCAGTCATTCAGTCTCAGTCAGTCAGTCCAGTCAGTCAGTCACTCAGTCAGTCAGTTAGTCCTTCAGCCAGTCAGTCAAGCAGTCAGTCATTTAGTCTCAGTCAGTCAGTCATTCAGTCAGTCAGTCAGTCAGGCAGTCAGTCAGTCAGTCAGTCGGTCAATCCTGTGCAGTCAGTTAGTCACTAAAGCAGTCTTTCAGTCTCAGTCAGTCAATCAGTCCAGTCCAGTCTCAGTCAGTCAGTCAGTCTCGGTCAGTCAGTCAGTCAGTCATTCAGTCAGTCAGTCAGTCAGGCAGTCAGTCAGTCGGTCAGCCTTATTCAGTCAGTCTGTCAGTCAGTCAGTCAGTCAGCCTTATTCAGTCAGTCTGTCAGTCATCCTTATTCAGTCAGTCTGTCAGTCAGTCAGTCGGTCAGTCCTGTCCAGTCAGTTAGTCAGTCAAGCAGTCAGTCAGGTAGTCAAGCAGTCAGTCAGTCAGTGTCAGTCAGTCATTTAGTCATTCAGTCAGTCAGTGAAATAGCCAGTCAGAGAGTCAAGCAGTCAGTCAGACAGTCTCAGTCAGTCAGTTAGTCAGTCAGTCAGTCAGTCAGTCCAGTCTCAGTCAGTCAGGCAGTTAGTCAGTCAGTCTCGGTCAGTCAGTGAGTCAGTCAGTCAGTATCAGTCAGTCAGTGAGTCAGTCTGTCAGTCAGGCAGTATCAGTCAGGCAGTAAGACTCCGCTCGACAGAACTCCGATAGCCTAATGGCTAGACCGCTGGTCTTCCAAGCGAGTGGCCTGGGTTCGAGTCCCAGCCGGAGCGAATATCTTCAATGTATATATTTCTTTCTAATTTGAAAATTCTTTTTTTTTTTCAATTTCTTTCCTTTGCAATTATTGATTATTTATGTAGGGAAGAAAATTCTGAGTCAGTTTAATTTTTCGACACGAAGATTTCAAAGTGTTTAAATAAACAATTACCAAGGTGCATTTTTTGTTTTTATTATATTTAAAACTCCCACCGACAGAGCTCCCATAGACTAATGGCTAGAGTGTTAGGCTTCCAAGCGAGTGGCCCTGGGTTCGAGTCCCAGCCTGAACGAAAATCTTCAATGTATACTTTTAGTTTCTAATTTGAAATTTCTTCTTCTTTTTTTTTTAATTTTTCTCTTTTGCGAATATTGATTATTTATGTAGGGAGAAAAATTCTGAGTCAGTTTAATTATTCGACCTGTAAATTTCAAAGTGTTTGAATCAATAATTACCAAGGTGCATTTTTTGTTTTTATTATATTTAAGACTTAAATCGACAGAGCTCCGATAGCCTAATGGCTAGACCGTTGGGTTCCTAGCGCGTGGTACTGGATTCGAGTCCCGGCCGGAAAGGAAATCTTAAATGCAAATATTTTTTTCTAATTTTATAATTCTTTTTTTTTTCCCTTTTGCGAAGTCAGTCAGTCAGTCTGACAGTCAATCAGTCAAGCACTCAGTCATTCAGTCTCAGTCAGTCAGTCCAGTCAGTCAGTCACTCAGTCAGTCAGTTAGTCCATCAGCCAGTCAGTCAAGCAGTCAGTCATTTAGTCTCAGTCAGTCAGTCATTCAGTCAGTCAGTCAGTCAGGCAGTCAGTCAGTCAGTCAGTCGGTCATTCCTGTGCAGTCAGTTAGTCACTAAAGCAGTCAGTCAGTCTCAGTCAGTCAGTCAGTCCAGTCCAGTCTCAGTCAGTCAGTCAGTCAGTCTCGGTCAGTCAGTCAGTCAGTCATTCAGTCAGTCAGTCAGTCAGTCAGGCAGTCAGTCAGTCGGTCAGCCTTATTCAGTCAGTCTGTCTGTCAGTCAGTCAGTCAGCCTTATTCAGTCAGTCTGTCAGTCATCCTTATTCAGTCAGTCTGTCAGTCAGTCAGTCGGTCAGTCCTGTCCAGTCAGTTAGTCAGTCGAGCAGTCAGTCAGGTAGTCAAGCAGTCAGTCAGTCAGTGTCAGTCAGTCATTTAGTCATTCAGTCAGTCAGTGAAATAGCCAGTCAGAGAGTCAAGCAGTCAGTCAGTCAGTCTCAGTCAGTCAGTTAGTCAGTCAGTCAGTCAGTCAGTCAGTCAGTCAGTCCAGTCTCAGTCAGTCAGGCAGTTAGTCAGTCAGTCTCGGTCAGTCAGTGAGTCAGTCAGTCAGTATCAGTCAGTCAGTGAGTCAGTCTGTCAGTCAGGCAGTATCAGTCAGTCAGTGAGTCAGTCTGTCAGTCAGGCAGTATCAGTCAGGCAGTAAGACTCCGCTCGACAGAACTCCGATAGCCTAATGGCTAGACCGCTGGTCTTCCAAGCGAGTGGCCTGGGTTCGAGTCCCAGCCGGAGCGAATATCTTCAATGTATATATTTCTTTTCTAATTTGAAAATTCTTTTTTTTTCAATTTCTTTCCTTTGCAATTATTGATTATTTATGTAGGGAAGAAAATTCTGAGTCAGTTTAATTTTTCGACACGAAGATTTCAAAGTGTTTAAATAAACAATTACCAAGGTGCATTTTTTGTTTTTATTATATTTAAAACTCCCACCGACAGAGCTCCCATAGACTAATGGCTAGAGTGTTAGGCTTCCAAGCGAGTGGCCCTGGGTTCGAGTCCCAGCCAGAACGAAAATCTTCAATGTATGCTTTTAGTTTCTAATTTGAAATTTCTTCTTCTTTTTTTTTTAATTTTTCTCTTTTGCGAATATTGATTATTTATGTAGGGAGAAAAATTCTGAGTCAGTTTAATTATTCGACCTGTAAATTTCAAAGTGTTTGAATCAATAATTACCA
This sequence comes from Uloborus diversus, assembly GCF_026930045.1. Taxonomy (NCBI): domain Eukaryota; kingdom Metazoa; phylum Arthropoda; class Arachnida; order Araneae; family Uloboridae; genus Uloborus; species Uloborus diversus. The sequence continues at coordinate 723,519 of NW_026558340.1, read as the reverse complement.
AGGTGCATTTTTTGTTTTTATTATATTTAAGACTTCCAACGACAGAGCTCCGATAGCCTAATGGCTAGACCGTTGGGTTCCAAGCGCGTGGTACTGGGTTCGAGTCCCGGCCGGGACGAAAATCTTCCCTGTATATATTTCTCTTTTAATTTGAAGATTCTTTTTTTTTCAATTTCTTTCTTTTGCAAATATGGATTATTATTGTACGGAAGAAAATTCTGAGTCAGTTTAATCATTCGACCTTTAGATTTCAAAGATTTTAGATCAATAGTTACTAAGGTGCATTTTTTGTTTTTATTATAATTAAGACACCGATCAACAGAGATCCGATAGTATATTGGCGAGAGCGTTGGGCTTCCATGAGTGTCGCCCTGGGTTCAAATCCCAGCCGGAAAGGAAATCTTAAATGCAAATATTTTTTTCTAATTTTATAATTCTTTTTTTTTTATTTTTCCCTTTTGCGAAGTCAGTCAGTCAGTCTGACAGTCAATCAGTCAAGCACTCAGTCAGTCAGTCTCAGTCCGTCAGTCCAGTCAGTCAGTCACTCAGTCAGTCAGTTAGTCCTTCAGCCAGTCAGTCAAGCAGTCAGTCATTTAGTCTCAGTCAGTCAGTCATTCAGTCAGTCAGTCAGTCAGGCAGTCAGTCAGTCAGTCGGTCAGTCCTGTGCAGTCAGTTAGTCACTAAAGCAGTCAGTCAGTCTCAGTCAGTCAGTCAGTCAGTCAGTCCAGTCCAGTCTCAGTCAGTCAGTCAGTCAGTCTCGGTCAGTCAGTCAGTCAGTCATTCAGTCAGTCAGTCAGTCAGGCAGTCAGTCAGTCGGTCAGCCTTATTCAGTCAGTCTGTCAGTCAGTCAGTCAGTCAGCCTTATTCAGTCAGTCTGTCAGTCATCCTTATTCAGTCAGTCTGTCAGTCAGTCAGTCGGTCAGTCCTGTCCAGTCAGTTAGTCAGCCAAGCAGTCAGTCAGGTAGTCAAGCAGTCAGTCAGTCAGTGTCAGTCAGTCATTTAGTCATTCAGTCAGTCAGTGAAATATCCAGTCAGTCAGTCAGTCTCAGTCAGTCAGTTAGTCAGTCAGTCAGTCAGTCAGTTCAGCCTCAGTCAGTCAGGCAGTTAGTCAGTCAGTCTCGGTCAGTCAGTGAGTCAGTCAGTCAGTATCAGTCAGTCAGTGAGTCAGTCTGTCAGTCAGGCAGTATCAGTCAGGCAGTAAGACTCCGCTCGACAGAACTCCGATAGCCTAATGGCTAGACCGCTGGTCTTCCAAGCGAGTGGCCTGGGTTCGAGTCCCAGCCGGAGCGAATATCTTCAATGTATATATTTCTTTTCTAATTTGAAAATTCTTTTTTTTTTTCAATTTCTTTCCTTTGCAATTATTGATTATTTATGTAGGGAAGAAAATTCTGAGTCAGTTTAATTTTTCGACACGAAGATTTCAAAGTGTTTAAATAAACAATTACCAAGGTGCATTTTTTGTTTTTATTATATTTAAAACTCCCACCGACAGAGCTCCCATAGACTAATGGCTAGAGTGTTAGGCTTCCGAGCGAGTGGCCCTGGGTTCGAGTCCCAGCCTGCACGAAAATCTTCAATGTATACTTTTAGTTTCTAATTTGAAATTTCTTCTTCTTTTTTTTTTAATTTTTCTCTTTTGCGAATATTGATTATTTATGTAGGGAGAAAAATTCTGAGTCAGTTTAATTATTCGACCTGTAAATTTCAAAGTGTTTGAATCAATAATTACCAAGGTGCATTTTTTGTTTTTATTATATTTAAGACTTCCATCGACAGAGCTCCGATAGCCTAATGGCTAGACCGTTGGGTTCCTAGCGCGTGGTACTGGGTTCGAGTCCCGGCCGGAAAGGAAATCTTAAATGCAAATATTTTTTTCTAATTTTATAATTCTTTTTTTTTATTTTTCCCTTTTGCGAAGTCAGTCAGTCAGTCTGACAGTCAATCAGTCAAGCACTCAGTCATTCAGTCTCAGTCAGTCAGTCCAGTCAGTCGGTCACTCAGTCAGTCAGTTAGTCCTTCAGCCAGTCAGTCAAGCAGTCAGTCATTTAGTCTCAGTCAGTCAGTCATTCAGTCAGTCAGTCAGTCAGGCAGTCAGTCAGTCAGTCAGTCGGTCAGTCCTGTGCAGTCAGTTAGTCACTAAAGCAGTCAGTCAGTCTCAGTCAGTCAGTCAGTCAGTCAGTCCAGTCCAGTCTCAGTCAGTCAGTCAGTCAGTCTCGGTCAGTCAGTCAGTCAGTCAGGCAGTCGGTCAGCCTTATTCAGTCAGTCTGTCAGTCAGTCAGTCAGTCAGCCTTATTCAGTCAGTCTTTCAGTCATCCTTATTCAGTCAGTTAGTCAGTCAAGCAGTCAGTCAGGTAGTCAAGCAGTCAGTCAGCCAGTGTCAGTCAGTCATTTAGTCATTCATTCAGTCAGTGAAATAGCCAGTCAGAGAGTCAAGCAGTCAGTCAGTCAGTCTCAGTCAGTCAGTTAGTCAGTCAGTCAGTCAGTCAGTCAGTCAGTCCAGTCTCAGTCAGTCAGGCAGTTAGTCAGTCAGTCTCGGTCAGTCAGTGAGTCAGTCCAGTCTCAGTCAGTCAGGCAGTTAGTCAGTCAGTCTCGGTCAGTCAGTGAGTCAGTCAGTCAGTATCAGTCAGTCAGTGAGTCAGTCTGTCAGTCAGGCAGTATCAGTCAGGCAGTAAGACTCCGCTCGACAGAACTCCGATAGCCTAATGGCTAGACCGCTGGTCTTCCAAGCGAGTGGCCTGGGTTCGAGTCCCAGCCGGAGCGAATATCTTCAATGTATATATTTCTTTTCTAATTTGAAAATTCTTTTTTTTTTCAATTTCTTTCCTTTGCAATTATTGATTATTTATGTAGGGAAGAAAATTCTGAGTCAGTTTAATTTTTCGACACGAAGATTTCAAAGTGTTTAAATAAACAATTACCATGGTGCATTTTTTGTTTTTATTATATTTAAAACTCCCACCGACAGAGCTCCCATAGACTAATGGCTAGAGTGTTAGGCTTCCAAGCGAGTGGCCCCTGGGTTCGAGTCCCAGCCTGAACGAAAATCTTCAATGTATATATTTCTCTTCTAATTAGAAGATTCTTTTTTTTTTCAATTTCTTTCTTTTGCAAATATGGATTATTTATGTACGGAAGAAAATTCTGAGTCAGTTTAATCATTCGACCTTTAGATTTCAAAGATTTTAGATCAATAATTACTAAGGTGCATTTTTTGTTTTTATTATAATTAAGACACCGATCAACAGAGATCCGATAGTATATTGGCGAGAGCGTTGGGCTTCCATGAGTGTTGCCCTGGGTTCAAATCCCAGCCGGAAAGGAAATCTTAAATGCAAATATTTTTTTCTAATTTTATAATTCTTTTTTTTTTATTTTTCCCTTTTGCGAAGTCAGTCAGTCAGTCTGACAGTCAATCAGTCAAGCACTCAGTCATTCAGTCTCAGTCAGTCAGTCCAGTCAGTCAGTCACTCAGTCAGTCAGTTAGTCCTTCAGCCAGTCAGTCAAGCAGTCAGTCATTTAGTCTCAGTCAGTCAGTCATTCAGTCAGTCAGTCAGTCAGGCAGTCAGTCAGTCAGGCAGTCAGTCAGTCAGTCAGTCGGTCAGTCCTGTGCAGTCAGTTAGTCACTAAAGCAGTCAGTCAGTCTCAGTCAGTCAGTCAGTCAGTCAGTCCAGTCCAGTCTCAGTCAGTCAGTCAGTCAGTCAGTCAGTCAGTCATTCAGTCAGTCAGTCAGTCAGGCAGTCAGTCAGTCGGTCAGCCTTATTCAGTCAGTCTGTCAGTCAGTCAGTCAGTCAGCCTTATTCAGTCAGTCTGTCATTTATCCTTATTCAGTCAGTCTGTCAGTCAGTCAGTCGGTCAGTCCTGTCCAGTCAGTTAGTCAGTCAAGCAGTCAGTCAGGTAGTCAAGCAGTCAGTCAGTCAGTGTCAGTCAGTCATTTAGTCATTCAGTCAGTCAGTGAAATAGCCAGTCAGAGAGTCAAGCAGTCAGTCAGTCAGTCTCAGTCAGTCAGTTAGTCAGTCAGTCAGTCAGTCAGTCAGTCAGTCCAGTCTCAGTCAGTCAGGCAGTTAGTCAGTCAGTCTCGGTCAGTCAGTGAGTCAGTCAGTCAGTATCAGTCAGTCAGTGAGTCAGTCTGTCAGTCAGGCAGTATCAGTCAGGCAGTAAGACTCCGCTCGACTGAACTCCGATAGCCTAATGGCTAGACCGCTGGTCTTCCAAGCGAGTGGCCTGGGTTCGAGTCCCAGCCGGAGCGAATATCTTCAATGTATATATTTCTTTTCTAATTTGAAAATTCTTTTTTTTTTCAATTTCTTTCCTTTGCAATTATTGATTATTTATGTAGGGAAGAAAATTCTGAGTCAGTTTAATTTTTCGACACGAAGATTTCAAAGTGTTTAAATAAACAATTACCAAGGTGCATTTTTTGTTTTTATTATATTTAAAACTCCCACCGACAGAGCTCCCATAGACTAATGGCGAGAGTGTTAGGCTTCCGAGCGAGTGGCCCTGGGTTCGAGTCCCAGCCCGAACGAAAATCTTCAATGTATACTTTTAGTTTCTAATTTGAAATTTCTTCTTCTTTTTTTTTTAATTTTTCTCTTTTGCGAATATTGATTATTTATGTAGGGAGAAAAATTCTGAGTCAGTTTAATTATTCGACCTGTAAATTTCAAAGTGTTTGAATCAATAATTACCAAGGTGCATTTTTTGTTTTTATTATATTTAAGACTTCCATCGACAGAGCTCCGATAGCCGGCTAGACCGTTGGGTTCCTAGCGCGTGGTACTGGGTTCGAGTCCCGGCCGGAAAGGAAATCTTAAATGCAAATATTTTTTTCTAATTTTATAATTCTTTTTTTTTATTTTTCCCTTTTGCGAAGTCAGTCAGTCAGTCTGACAGTCAATCAGTCAAGCACTCAGTCATTCAGTCTCAGTCAGTCAGTCCAGTCAGTCGGTCACTCAGTCAGTCAGTTAGTCCTTCAGCCAGTCAGTCAAGCAGTCAGTCATTTAGTCTCAGTCAGTCAGTCATTCAGTCAGTCAGTCAGTCGGGCAGTCAGTCAGTCAGTCAGTCGGTCAGTCCTGTGCAGTCAGTTAGTCACTAAAGCAGTCAGTCAGTCTCAGTCAGTCAGTCAGTCAGTCAGTCCAGTCCAGTCTCGGTCAGTCAGTCAGTCAGTCTCGGTCAGTCAGTCAGTCAGTCAGGCAGTCGGTCAGCCTTATTCAGTCAGTCTGTCAGTCAGTCAGTCAGTCAGCCTTATTCAGTCAGTCTTTCAGTCATCCTTATTCAGTCAGTCTGTCAGTCAGTCGGTCAGTCCTGTCCAGTCAGTTAGTCAGTCAAGCAGTCAGTCAGGTAGTCAAGCAGTCAGTCAGTCAGTGTCAGTCAGTCATTTAGTCATTCATTCAGTCAGTGAAATAGCCAGTCAGAGAGTCAAGCAGTCAGTCAGTCAGTCTCAGTCAGTCAGTTAGTCAGTCAGTCAGTCAGTCAGTCAGTCAGTCCAGTCTCAGTCAGTCAGGCAGTTAGTCAGTCAGTCTCGGTCAGTCAGTGAGTCAGTCCAGTCTCAGTCAGTCAGGCAGTTAGTCAGTCAGTCTCGGTCAGTCAGTGAGTCAGTCAGTCAGTATCAGTCAGTCAGTGAGTCAGTCTGTCAGTCAGGCAGTATCAGTCAGGCAGTAAGACTCCGCTCGACAGAACTCCGATAGTCTAATGGCTAGACCGCTGGTCTTCCAAGCGAGTGGCCTGGGTTCGAGTCCCAGCCGGAGCGAATATCTTCAATGTATATATTTCTTTTCTAATTTGAAAATTCTTTTTTTTTTCAATTTCTTTCCTTTGCAATTATTGATTATTTATGTAGGGAAGAAAATTCTGAGTCAGTTTAATTTTTCGACACGAAGATTTCAAAGTGTTTAAATAAACAATTACCATGGTGCATTTTTTGTTTTTATTATATTTAAAACTCCCACCGACAGAGCTCCCATAGACTAATGGCTAGAGTGTTAGGCTTCCAAGCGAGTGGCCCCTGGGTTCGAGTCCCCGCCTGAACGAAAATCTTCAATGTATACTTTTAGTTTCTAATTTGAAATTTCTTCTTCTTTTTTTTTAATTTTTCTCTTTTGCGAATATTGATTATTTATGTAGGGAGAAAAATTCTGAGTCAGTTTAATTATTCGACCTGTAAATTTCAAAGTGTTTGATTCAATAATTACCAAGGTGCATTTTTTGTATTTATTATATTTAAGACTTCCATCGACAGAGCTCCGATAGCCTAATGGCTAGACCGTTGGGTTTCAAGCGCGTGGTACTGGGTTCGAGTCCCGGCCGGAACGAAAATCTTCCATGTATATATTTCTCTTCTAATTTGAAGATTCTTTTTTTTTTCAATTTCTTTCTTTTGCAAATATGGATTATTTATGTACGGAAGAAAATTCTGAGTCAGTTTAATCATTCGACCTTTAGATTTCAAAGATTTTAGATCAATAATTACTAAGGTGCATTTTTTGTTTTTATTATAATTAAGACACCGATCAACAGAGATCCGATAGTATATTGGCGAGAGCGTTGGGCTTCCATGAGTGTTGCCCTGGGTTCAAATCCCAGCCGGAAAGGAAATCTTAAAATCAAATATTTTTTTCTAATTTTATAATTCTTTTTTTTTTATTTTTCCCTTTTGCGAAGTCAGTCAGTCAGTCTGACAGTCAATCAGTCAAGCACTCAGTCATTCAGTCTCAGTCAGTCAGTCCAGTCAGTCAGTCACTCAGTCAGTCAGTTAGTCCTTCAGCCAGTCAGTCAAGCAGTCAGTCATTTAGTCTCAGTCAGTCAGTCATTCAGTCAGTCAGTCAGTCAGGCAGTCAGTCAGTCAGTCAGTCGGTCAGTCCTGTGCAGTCAGTTAGTCACTAAAGCAGTCAGTCAGTCTCAGTCAGTCAGTCAGTCAGTCAGTCCAGTCCAGTCTCAGTCAGTCAGTCAGTCAGTCTCGGTCAGTCAGTCAGTCAGTCATTCAGTCAGTCAGTCAGTCAGCCTTATTCAGTCAGTCTGTCAGCCTTATTCAGTCAGTCTGTCAGTCAGTCAGTCAGTCAGCCTTATTCAGTCAGTCTGTCAGTCATCCTTATTCAGTCAGTCTGTCAGTCAGTCAGTCGGTCAGTCCTGTCCAGTCAGTTAGTCAGTCAAGCAGTCAGTCAGGTAGTCAAGCAGTCAGTCAGTCAGTGTCAGTCAGTCATTTAGTCATTCAGTCAGTCAGTGAAATAGCCAGTCAGAGAGTCAAGCAGTCAGTCAGTCAGTCTCAGTCAGTCAGTTAGTCAGTCAGTCAGTCAGTCAGTCAGTCAGTCCAGTCTCAGTCAGTCAGGCAGTTAGTCAGTCAGTCTCGGCCAGTCAGTGAGTCAGTCAGTCAGTATCAGTCAGTCAGTGAGTCAGTCTGTCAGTCAGGCAGTATCAGTCAGGCAGTAAGACTCCGCTCGACAGAACTCCGATAGCCTAATGGCTAGACCGCTGGTCTTCCAAGCGAGTGGCCTGGGTTCGACTCCCAGCCGGAGCGAATATCTTCAATGTATATATTTCTTTTCTAATTTGAAAATTCTTTTTTTTTTTCAATTTCTTTCCTTTGCAATTATTGATTATTTATGTAGGGAAGAAAATTCTGAGTCAGTTTAATTTTTCGACACAAAGATTTCAAAGTGTTTAAATAAACAATTACCAAGGTGCATTTTTTGTTTTTATTATATTTAAAACTCCCACCGACAGAGCTCCCATAGACTAATGGCTAGAGTGTTAGGCTTCCAAGCGAGTGGCCCTGGGTTCGAGTCCCAGCCTGGACGAAAATCTTCAATGTATACTTTTAGTTTCTAATTTGAAATTTCTTCTTTTTTTTTTTAATTTTTCTCTTTTGCGAATATTGATTATTTATGTAGGGCGAAAAATTCTGAGTCAGTTTAATTATTCGACCTGTAAATTTCAAAGTGTTTGAATCAATAATTACCAAGGTGCATTTTTTGTTTTTATTATATTTAAGACTTCCATCGACAGAGCTCCGATAGCCTAATGGCTAGACCGTTGGGTTCCTAGCGCGTGGTACTGGGTTCGAGTCCCGGCCGGAACGAAAATCTTCCATGTATATATTTCTCTTCTAATTTGAAGATTCTTTTTTTTTTCAATTTCTTTCTTTTGCAAATATGGATTATTTATGTACGGAAGAAAATTCTGAGTCAGTTTAATCATTCGACCTTTAGATTTCAAAGATTTTAGATCAATAATTACTAAGGTGCATTTTTTGTTTTTATTATAATTAAGACACCGATCAACAGAGATCCGATAGTATATTGGCGAGAGCGTTGGGCTTCCATGAGTGTCGCCCTGGGTTCAAATCCCAGCCGGAATGGAAATCTTAAATGCAAATATTTTTTTCTAATTTTATAATTCTTTTTTTTTTTATTTTTCCCTTTTGCGAAGTCAGTCAGTCAGTCTGACAGTCAATCAGTCAAGCACTCAGTCATTCAGTCTCAGTCAGTCAGTCCAGTCACTCAGTCACTCAGTCAGTCAGTTAGTCCTTCAGCCAGTCAGTCAAGCAGTCAGTCATTTAGTCTCAGCCAGTCAGTCATTCAGTCAGTCAGGCAGTCAGTCAGTCAGTCAGTCGGTCAGTCCTGTGCAGTCAGTTAGTCACTAAAGCAGTCAGTCAGTCTCAGTCAGTCAGTCAGTCAGTCAGTCCAGTCCAGTCTCAGTCAGTCAGTCAGTCAGTCTCGGTCAGTCAGTCAGTCAGTCATTCAGTCAGTCTGTCAGTCAGGCAGTCAGTCAGTCGGTCAGCCTTATTCAGTCAGTCTGTCAGTCAGTCAGTCTGTCAGTCATCCTTATTCAGTCAGTCTGTCAGTCAGTCAGTCGGTCAGTCCTGTCCAGTCAGTTAGTCAGTCAAGCAGTCAGTCAGGTAGTCAAGCAGTCAGTCAGTCAGTGTCAGTCAGTCATTTAGTCATTCAGTCAGTCAGTGAAATAGCCAGTCAGAGAGTCAAGCAGTCAGTCAGTCAGTCTCAGTCAGTCAGTTAGTCAGTCAGTCAGTCAGTCAGTCAGTCAGTCCAGTCTCAGTCAGTCAGGCAGTTAGTCAGTCAGTCTCGGTCAGTCAGTGAGTCAGTCAGTCAGTATCAGTCAGTCAGTGAGTCAGTCTGTCAGTCAGGCAGTATCAGTCAGGCAGTAAGACTCCGCTCGACAGAACTCCGATAGCCTAATGGCTAGACCGCTGGTCTTCCAAGCGAGTGGCCTGGGTTCGAGTCCCAGCCGAAGCGAATATCTTCAATGTATATATTTCTTTTCTAATTTGAAAATTCTTTTTTTTTCAATTTCTTTCCTTTGCAATTATTGATTATTTATGTAGGGAAGAAAATTCTGAGTCAGTTTAATTTTTCGACACGAAGATTTCAAAGTGTTTAAATAAACAATTACCAAGGTGCATTTTTTGTTTTTATTATATTTAAAACTCCCACCGACAGAGCTCCCATAGACTAATGGCTAGAGTGTTAGGCTTCCAAGCGAGTGGCCCTGGGTTCGAGTCCCAGCCTGAACGAAAATCTTCAATGTATACTTTTAGTTTCTAATTTGAAATTACTTCTTCTTTTTTTCTAATTTTTCTCTTTTGCGAATATTGATTATTTATGTAGGGAGAAAAATTCTGAGTCAGTGTAATTATTCGACCTGTAAATTTCAAAGTGTTTGAATCAATAATTACCAAGCTGCATTTTTAGTTTTTATTATATTTAAGACTTCCATCGACAGAGCTCCGATAGCCTAATGGCTAGACCGTTGGGTTCCAAGCGCGTGGTACTGGGTTCGAGTCCCGGCCGGAACGAAAATCTTCAATGTATATATTTCTCTTCTAATTTGAAGATTCTTTTTTTTTCAATTTCTTTCTTTTGCAAATATGGATTATTTATGTACGGAAGAAAATTCTGAGTCAGTTTAATCATTCGACCTTTAGATTTCAAAGATTTTAGATCAATAATTACTAAGGTGCATTTTTTGTTTTTATTATAATTAAGACACCGATCAACAGAGATCCGATAGTATATTGGCGAGAGCGTTGGGCTTCCATGAGTGTCGCCCTGGGTTCAAATCCCAGCCGGAAAGGAAATCTTAAATGCAAATATTCTTTTCTAATTTTATAATTCTTTTTTTTTTATTTTTCCCTTTTGCGAAGTCAGTCAGTCAGTCTGACAGTCAATCAGTCAAGCACTCAGTCATTCAGTCTCAGTCAGTCAGTCCAGTCAGTCAGTCACTCAGTCAGTCAGTTAGTCCTTCAGCCAGTCAGTCAAGCAGTCAGTCATTTAGTCTCAGTCAGTCAGTCATTCAGTCAGTCAGTCAGTCAGGCAGTCAGTCAGTCAGTCAGTCGGTCAGTCCTGTGCAGTCAGTTAGTCACTAAAGCAGTCAGTCAGTCTCAGTCAGTCAGTCAGTTAGTCAGTCCAGTCCAGTCGGTCAGTCGGTCAGTCGGTCTGTCGGTCAGTCCTGTGCAGTCAGTTAGTCACTAAAGCAGTCAGTCAGTCTCAGTCAGTCAGTCAGTCAGTCCAGTCCAGTCTCAGTCAGTCAGTCAGTCAGTCTCGGTCAGTCAGTCAGTCAGTCATTCAGTCAGTCAGTCAGTCAGGCAGTCAGTCAGTCAGTCAGTCGGTCAGTCCTGTGCAGTCAGTTAGTCACTAAAGCAGTCAGTCAGTCTCAGTCAGTCAGTCAGTCAGTCAGTCCAGTCCAGTCTCAGTCAGTCAGTCAGTCAGTCTCGGTCAGTCAGTCAGTCAGTCATTCAGTCAGTCAGTCAGTCAGGCAGTCAGTCAGTCGGTCAGCCTTATTCAGTCAGTCTGTCAGTCAGTCAGTCAGTCAGCCTTATTCAGTCAGTCTGTCAGTCATCCTTATTCAGTCAGTCTGTCAGTCAGTCAGTCGGTCAGTCCTGTCCAGTCAGTTAGTCAGTCAAGCAGTCAGTCAGGTAGTCAAGCAGTCAGTCAGTCAGTGTCAGTCAGTCATTTAGTCATTCAGTCAGTCAGTGAAATAGCCAGTCAGAGAGTCAAGCAGTCAGTCAGTCAGTCTCAGTCAGTCAGTTAGTCAGTCAGTCAGTCAGTCAGTCAGTCAGTCCAGTCTCAGTCAGTCAGGCAGTTAGTCAGTCAGTCTCGGTCAGTCAGTGAGTCAGTCCAGTCTCAGTCAGTCAGTCATTGAGTCAGTCTGTCAGTCAGGCAATATCAGTCAGGCAGTAAGACTCCGCTCGACAGAACTCCGATAGCCTAATGGCTAGACCGCTGGTCTTCCAAGCGAGTGGCTTGGGTTCGAGTCCCAGCCGGAGCGAATATCTTCAATGTATATATTTCTTTTCTAATTTGAAAATTCTTTTTTTTTCAATTTCTTTCCTTTGCAATTATTGATTATTTATGTAGGGAAGAAAATTCTGAGTCAGTTTAATTTTTCGACACGAAGATTTCAAAGTGTTTAAATAAACAATTACCAAGGTGCATTTTTTGTTTTTATTATATTTAAAACTCCCACCGACAGAGCTCCCATAGACTAATGGCTAGAGTGTTAGGCTTCCAAGCGAGTGGCCCTGGGTTCGAGTCCCAGCCTGGACGAAAATCTTCAATGTATACTTTTAGTTTCTAATTTGAAATTTCTTCTTCTTTTTTTTTTAATTTTTCTCTTTTGCGAATATTGATTATTTATGTAGGGAGAAAAATTCTGAGTCAGTTTAATTATTCGACCTGTAAATTTCAAAGTGTTTGAATCAAGAATTACCAAGGTGCATTTTTTGTTTTTATTATATTTAAGACTTCCATCGACAGAGCTCCGATAGCCTAATGGCTAGACCGTTGGGTTCCTAGCGCGTGGTACTGGGTTCGAGTCCCGGCCGGAACGAAAATCTTCCATGTATATATTTCTCTTCTAATTTGAAGATTCTTTTTTTTTTCAATTTCTTTCTTTTGCAAATATGGATTATTTATGTACGGAAGAAAATTCTGAGTCAGTTTAATCATTCGACCTTTAGATTTCAAAGATTTTAGATCAATAATTACTAAGGTGCATATTTTGTTTTTATTATAATTAAGACACCGATCAACAGAGATCCGATAGTATATTGGCGAGAGCGTTGGGCTTCCATGAGTGTCGCCCTGGGTTCAAATCCCAGCCGGAATGGAAATCTTAAATGCAAATATTTTTTTCTAATTTTATAATTCTTTTTTTTTTATTTTTCCCTTTTGCGAAGTCAGTCAGTCAGTCTGACAGTCAATCAGTCAAGCACTCAGTCATTCAGTCTCAGTCAGTCAGTCCAGTCACTCAGTCACTCAGTCAGTCAGTTAGTCCTTCAGCCAGTCAGTCAAGCAGTCAGTCATTTAGTCTTAGCCAGTCAGTCATTCAGTCAGTCGGTCAGTCCTGTGCAGTCAGTTAGTCACTAAAGCAGTCAGTCAGTCTCAGTCAGTCAGTCAGTCAGTCAGTCCAGTCCAGTCTCAGTCAGTCAGTCAGTCAGTCTCGGTCAGTCAGTCAGTCAGTCATTCAGTCAGTCTGTCAGTCAGGCAGTCAGTCAGTCGGTCAGCCTTATTCAGTCAGTCTGTCAGTCGGTCAGCCTTATTCAGTCAGTCTGTCAGTCATCCTTATTCAGTCAGTCTGTCAGTCAGTCAGTCGGTCAGTCCTGTCCAGTCAGTTAGTCAGTCAAGCAGTCAGTCAGGTAGTCAAGCAGTCAGTCAGTCAGTGTCAGTCAGTCATTTAGTCATTCAGTCAGTCAGTGAAATAGCCAGTCAGAGAGTCAAGCAGTCAGTCAGTCAGTCTCAGTCAGTCAGTTAGTCAGTCAGTCAGTCAGTCAGTCAGTCAGTCCAGTCTCAGTCAGTCAGGCAGTTAGTCAGTCAGTCTCGGTCAGTCAGTGAGTCAGTCAGTCAGTATCAGTCAGTCAGTGAGTCAGTCTGTCAGTCAGGCAGTATCAGTCAGGCAGTAAGACTCCGCTCGACAGAACTCCGATAGCCTAATGGCTAGACCGCTGGTCTTCCAAGCGAGTGGCCTGGGTTCGAGTCCCAGCCGGAGCGAATATCTTCAATGTATATATTTCTTTTCTAATTTGAAAATTCTTTTTTTTTTCAATTTCTTTCCTTTGCAATTATTGATTATTTATGTAGGGAAGAAAATTCTGAGTCAGTTTAATTTTTCGACACGAAGATTTCAAAGTGTTTAAATAAACAATTACCAAGGTGCATTTTTTGTTTTTATTATATTTAAAACTCCCACCGACAGAGCTCCCATAGACTAATGGCTAGAGTGTTAGGCTTCCAAGCGAGTGGCCCTGGGTTCGAGTCCCAACCTGAACGAAAATCTTCAAAGTATACTTTTAGTTTCTAATTTGAAATTTCTTCTTCTTTTTTTTTAATTTTTCTCTTTTGCGAATATTGATTATTTATGTAGGGAGAAAAATTCTGAGTCAGTTTAATTATTCGACCTGTAAATTTCAAAGTGTTTGAATCAATAATTACCAAGGTGCATTTTTTGTTTTTATTATATTTAAGACCTCCATCGACAGAGCTACGATAGCCTAATGGCTAGACCGATGGGTTCCTAGCGCGTGGTACTGGGTTCGAGTCCCGGCCGGAAAGGAAATCTTAAATGCAAATATTTTTTTCTAATTTTATAATTATTTTTTTTTTATTTTTCCCTTTTGCGAAGTCAGTCAGTCAGTCTGACAGTCAATCAGTCAAGCACTCAGTCATTCAGTCTCAGTCAGTCAGTCCAGTCAGTCAGTCACTCAGTCAGTCAGTTAGTCCTTCAGCCAGTCAGTCAAGCAGTCAGTCATTTAGTCTCAGTCAGTCAGTCATTCAGTCAGTCAGTCAGTCAGGCAGTCAGTCAGTCAGTTAGTCGGTCAGTCCTGTGCAGTCAGTTAGTCACAAAAGCAGTCAGTCAGTCTCAGTCAGTCAGTCAGTCAGTCAGTCCAGTCCAGTCTCAGTCAGTCAGTCAGTCAGTCTCGGTCAGTCATTCAGTCAGTCATTCAGTCAGTCAGTCAGGCAGGCAGTCAGTCAGTCGGTCAGCCTTATTCAGTCAGTCTGTCAGTCAGTCAGTCAGCCTTATTCAGTCAGTCTGTCAGTCATCCTTATTCAGTCAGTCTGTCAGTCAGTCAGTCGGTCAGTCCTGTCCAGTCAGTTAGTCAGTCAAGCAGTCAGTCAGGTAGTCAAGCAGTCAGTCAGTCAGTGTCAGTCAGTCATTTAGTCATTCAGTCAGTCAGTGAAATAGCCAGTCAGAGAGTCAAGCAATCAGTCAGTCAGTCTCAGTCAGTCAGTTAGTCAGTCAGTCAGTCAGTCAGTCAGTCAGTCCAGTCTCAGTCAGTCAGGCAGTTAGTCAGTCAGTCTCGGTCAGTCAGTGAGTCAGTCCAGTCTCAGTCAGTCAGTCAGTGAGTCAGTCTGTCAGTCAGGCAGTATCAGTCAGGCAGTAAGACTCCGCGCGACAGAACTCCGATAGCCTAATGGCTAGACCGCTAGTCTTCCAAGCGAGTGGCCTGGGTTCGAGTCCCAGCCGGAGCGAATATTTTCAATGTATATATTTCTTTTCTAATTTGAAAATTCTTTTTTTTTTCAATTTCTTTCCTTTGAAATTATTATTGATTATTTATGTAGGGAGAAAAATTCTGAGTCAGTTTAATTATTCGACCTGTAAATTTCAAAGTGTTTGAATCAATAATTACCAAGGTGCATTTTTAGTTTTTATTATATTTAAGACTTCCATCGGCAGAGCTCCGATAGCCTAATGGCTAGACCGTTGGGTTCCAAGCGCGTGGTACTGGGTTCGAGTCCCGGCCGGAACGAAAATCTTCCATGTATATATTTCTCTTCTAATTTGAAGATTCTTTTTTTTTTCAATTTCTTTCTTTTGCAAATATGGATTATTTATGTACGGAAGAAAATTCTGAGTCAGTTTAATCATTCGACCTTTAGATTTCAAAGATTTTAGATCAATAATTACTAAGGTGCATTTTTTGTTTTTATTATAATTAAGACACCGATCAACAGAGATCCGATAGTATATTGGCGAGAGCGTTGGGCTTCCATGAGTGTCGCCCTGGGTTCAAATCCCAGCCGGAAAGGAAATCTTAAATGCAAATATTTTTTTCTAATTTTATAACTCTTTTTTTTTTATTTTTCCCTTTTGCGAAGTCAGTCAGTCAGTCTGACAGTCAATCAGTCAAGCACTCATTCATTCAGTCTCAGTCAGTCAGTCCAGTCAGTCAGTCACTCAGTTAGTCCTTCAGCCAGTCAGTCAAGCAGTCAGTCATCTAGTCTCAGTCAGTCAGTCATTCAGTCAGTCAGTCAGTCAGGCAGTCAGTCAGTCAGTCAGTCGGTCAGTCCTGTGCAGTCAGTTAGTCACTAAAGCAGTCAGTCAGTCTCAGTCAGTCAGTCAGTCAGTCAGTCCAGTCCAGTCTCAGTCAGTCAGTCAGTCAGTCTCGGTCAGTCAGTCAGTCAGTCATTCAGTCAGTCAGTCAGTCAGGCAGTCAGTCAGTCGGTCAGCCTTATTCAGTCAGTCTGTCAGTCAGTCAGTCAGTCAGCCTTATTCAGTCAGTCTGTCAGTCATCCTTATTCAGTCAGTCTGTCAGTCAGTCAGTCGGTCAGTCCTGTCCAGTCAGTTAGTCAGTCAAGCAGTCAGTCAGGTAGTCAAGCAGTCAGTCAGTCAGTGTCAGTCAATCATTTAGTCATTCAGTCAGTCAGTGAAATAGCCAGTCAGAGAGTCAAGCAGTCAGTCAGTCAGTCTCAGTCAGTCAGTTAGTCAGTCAGTCAGTCAGTCAGTCAGTCAATCCAGTCTCAGTCAGTCAGGCAGTTAGTCAGTCAGTCTCGGTCAGTCAGTGAGTCAGTCCAGTCTCAGTCAGTCAGTCAGTGAGTCAGTCTGTCAGTCAGGCAGTATCAGTCAGGCAGTAAGACTCCGCTCGACAGAACTCCGATAGCCTAATGGCTAGACCGCTGGTCTTCCAAGCGAGTGGCTTGGGTTCGAGTCCCAGCCGGAGCGAATATCTTCAATGTATATATTTCTTTTCTAATTTGAAAATTCTTTTTTTTTCAATTTCTTTCCTTTGCAATTATTGATTATTTATGTAGGGAAGAAAATTCTGAGTCAGTTTAATTTTTCGACACGAAGATTTCAAAGTGTTTAAATAAACAATTACCAAGGTGCATTTTTTGTTTTTATTATATTTAAAACTCCCACCGACAGAGCTCCCATAGACTAATGGCTAGAGTGTTAGGCTTCCAAGCGAGTGGCCCTGGGTTCGAGTCCCAGCCTGGACGAAAATCTTCAATGTACACTTTTAGTTTCTAATTTGAAATTTCTTCTTCTTTTTTTTTTAATTTTTCTCTTTTGCGAATATTGATTATTTATGTAGGGAGAAAAATTCTGAGTCAGTTTAATTATTCGACCTGTAAATTTCAAAGTGTTTGAATCAATAATTACCAAGGTGCATTTTTTGTTTTTATTATATTTAAGACTTCCATCGACAGAGCTCCGATAGCCTAATGGCTAGACCGTTGGGTTCCTAGCGCGTGGTACTGGGTTCGAGTCCCGGCCGGAACGAAAATCTTCCATGTATATATTTCTCTTCTAATTTGAAGATTCTTTTTTTTTCAATTTCTTTCTTTTGCAAATATGGATTATTTATGTACGGAAGAAAATTCTGAGTCAGTTTAATCATTCGACCTTTAGATTTCAAAGATTTTAGATCAATAATTACTAAGGTGCATTTTTTGTTTTTATTATAATTAAGACACCGATCAACAGAGATCCGATAGTATATTGGCGAGAGCGTTGGGCTTCCATGAGTGTCGCCCTGGGTTCAAATCCCAGTCGGAATGGAAATCTTAAATGCAAATATTTTTTTCTAATTTTATAATTCTTTTTTTTTTATTTTTCCCTTTTGCGAAGTCAGTCAGTCAGTCTGACAGTCAATCAGTCAAGCACTCAGTCATTCAGTCTCAGTCAGTCAGTCCAGTCACTCAGTCACTCAGTCAGTCAGTTAGTCCTTCAGCCAGTCAGTCAAGCAGTCAGTCATTTAGTCTCAGCCAGTCAGTCATTCAGTCAGTCAGTCAGTCAGGCAGTCAGTCAGTCAGTCAGTCGGTCAGTCCTGTGCAGTCAGTTAGTCACTAAAGCTGTCAGTCAGTCTCAGTCAGTCAGTCAGTCAGTCAGTCCAGTCCAGTCTCAGTCAGTCAGTCAGTCAGTCTCGGTCAGTCAGTCAGTCAGTCATTCAGTCAGTCTGTCAGTCAGTCAGTCTGTCAGTCGGTCAGCCTTATTCAGTCAGTCTGTCAGTCAGTCAGTCTGTCAGTCATCCTTATTCAGTCCGTCTGTCAGTCAGTCAGTCTGTCAGTCATCCTTATTCAGTCAGTCTGTCAGTCAGTCAGTCGGTCAGTCCTGTCCAGTCAGTTAGTCAGTCAAGCAGTCAGTCAGGTAGTCAAGCAGTCAGTCAGTCAGTGTCAGTCAGTCATTTAGTCATTCAGTCAGTCAGTGAAATAGCCAGTCAGAGAGTCAAGCAGTCAGTCAGTCAGTCTCAGTCAGTCAGTCTCAGTCAGTCAGTTAGTCAGTCAGTCAGTCAGTCAGTCAGTCAGTCCAGTCTCAGTCAGTCAGGCAGTTAGTCAGTCAGTCTCGGTCAGTCAGTGAGTCAGTCAGTCAGTATCAGTCAGTCAGTGAGTCAGTCTGTCAGTCAGGCAGTATCAGTCAGGCAGTAAGACTCCGCTCGACAGAACTCCGATAGCCTAATGGCTAGACCACTGGTCTTCCAAGCGAGTGGCCTGGGTTCGAGTCCCAGCCGAAGCGAATATCTTCAATGTATATATTTCTTTTCTAATTTGAAAATTCTTTTTTTTTTCAATTTCTTTCCTTTGCAATTATTGATTATTTATGTAGGGAAGAAAATTCTGAGTCAGTTTAATTTTTCGACACAAAGATTTCAAAGTGTTTAAATAAACAATTACCAAGGTGCATTTTTTGTTTTTATTATATTTAAAACTCCCACCGACAGAGCTCCCATAGACTAATGGCTAGAGTGTTAGGCTTCCAAGCGAGTGGCCCTGGGTTCGAGTCCCAGCCTGAACGAAAATCTTCAATGTATACTTTTAGTTTCTAATTTGAAATTACTTCTTCTTTTTTTCTAATTTTTCTCTTTTGCGAATATTGATTATTTATGTAGGGAGAAAAATTCTGAGTCAGTTTAATTATTCGACCTGTAAATTTCAAAGTGTTTGAATCAATAATTACCAAGGTGCATTTTTAGTTTTTATTATATTTAAGACTTCCATCGACAGAGCTCCGATAGCCTATTGGCTAGACCGTTGGGTTCCAAGCGCGTGGTACTGGGTTCGAGTCCCGGCCGGAACGAAAATCTTCCATGTATATATTTCTCTTCTAATTTGAAGATTCTTTTTTTTTCAATTTCTTTCTTTTGCAAATATGGATTATTTATGTACGGAAGAAAATTCTGAGTCAGTTTAATCATTTGACCTTTAGATTTCAAAGATTTTAGATCAATAATTACTAAGGTGCATTTTTTGTTTTTATTATAATTAAGGGGTCTAAGGACCTTTAAACTTCAAAATTTTCGATTTTCTGGAAAAAATATATGTTATGCACAGTTTAATTCTGAACACTTTGATACCTTATTTATTACTATACGCCAAAAACTTTTCGAGTTATTGTAAAAATGCCTAAACTTTCCCCATAGAGATTTATGTTAACAGTAGCTGTTTAAGCATCTTTTTCTCAGGTGACGGTTTCTTCGTTTTTCTCGTTTTGCGCGCATGATATCTCAGAAAGTTTTTTATATATGTCCGTAAAACTTTTAATGTATGTTTATCTGGTTTATATTTATGACCTGAACCTAAATTTATTTATTTTTTTAAATTATTTATTTATTTTTTTGAAATTTTGTAAGTTAATATCGAAAATTTCCAAAATTTTGGGTAAAAAAATATTTATTTTTAAATATTAACTTTAATTTTTTAGTTGAAATTTAGGTTCAGATCGTTAAGATGAATCAAACAAACATGCATGAAAAGTTTTACGGAAATATATAAGAAACTTTCTGAAATATCATGCGCGCAAAACGAGAAAACCGAAGAAATCGGTACCTGAGAAAAAGAGGCTTAAACAGCTGCTGTTAACATAAATCTCTACGGGGAAAGTTTACGCATTTTTACAATAACTCGAAAAGTTTTTAGCGTATGGTAATAAATAAGGTATCAAATTGTTCAGAATAAAATTATGCATAACATATATTTTTTCCACAAAATCGAAAATTCTGAAGATTAAAGGTCCTTAGACCCCTTAAGACACCGATCAACAGAGATCCGATAGTATAATGGCGAGAGCGTTGGGCTTCCATGAGTGTCGCCCTGGGTTCAAATCCCAGCCGGAAAGGAAATCTTAAATGCAAATATTTTTTTATAATTCTTTTTTTTTTTATTTTTCCCTTTTGCGAAGTCAGTCAGTCAGTCTGACAGTCAATCAGTCAAGCACTCAGTCATTCAGTCTCAGTCAGTCAGTCCAGTCAGTCAGTCACTCAGTCAGTCAGTTAGTCCTTCAGCCAGTCAGTCAAGCAGTCAGTCATTTAGTCTCAGTCAGTCAGTCATTCAGTCAGTCAGTCAGTCAGGCAATCAGTCAGTCAGTCAGTCGGTCAGTCCTGTGCAGTCAGTTAGTCACTAAAGCAGTCAGTCAGTCAGTCAGTCAGTCAGTCCAGTCCAGTCGGTCAGTCGGTCAGTCGGTCAGTCGGTCAGTCCTGTGCAGTCAGTTAGTCACTAAAGCAGTCAGTCAGTCTCAGTCAGTCAGTCAGTCAGTCAGTCCAGTCCAGTCTCAGTCAGTCAGTCAGTCAGTCTCGGTCAGTCAGTCAGTCAGTCATTAAGTCAGTCAGTCAGTCAGGCAGTCAGTCAGTCGGTCAGCCTTATTCAGTCAGTCTGTCAGTCAGTCAGTCAGTCAGCCTTATTCAGTCAGTCTGTCAGTCAGCCTTATTCAGTCAGTCTGTCAGTCAGCCTTATTCAGTCAGTCTGTCAGTCATCCTTATTCAGTCAGTCTGTCAGTCAGTCAGTCGGTCAGTCCTGTCCAGTCAGTTAGTCAGTCAAGCAGTCAGTCAGGTAGTCAAGCAGTCAGTCAGTCAGTGTCAGTCAGTCATTTAGTCATTCAGTCAGTCAGTGAAATAGCCAGTCAGAGAGTCAAGCAGTCAGTCAGTCAGTCTCAGTCAGTCAGTTAGTCAGTCAGTCAGTCAGTCAGTCAGTCAGTCCAGTCTCAGTCAGTCAGGCAGTTAGTCAGTCAGTCTCGGTCAGTCAGTGAGTCAGTCCAGTCTCAGTCAGTCAGTCAGTGAGTCAGTCTGTCAGTCAGGCAGTATCAGTCAGGTAGTAAGACTCCGCGCGACAGAACTCCGATAGCCTAATGGCTAGACCGCTAGTCTTCCAAGCGAGTGGCTTCGGTTCGAGTCCCAGCCGGAGCGAATATTTTCAATGTATATATTTCTTTTCTAATTTGAAAATTCTTTTTTTTTTCAATTTCTTTCCTTTGAAATTATTATTGATTATTTATGTAGGGAGAAAAATTCTGAGTCAGTTTAATTATTCGACCTGTAAATTTCAAAGTGTTTGAATCAATAATTACCAAGGTGCATTTTAATTTTTTATTATATTTAAGACTTCCATCGGCAGAGCTCCGATAGCCTAATGGCTAGACCGTTGGGTTCCAAGCGCGTGGTACTGGGTTCGAGTCCCGGCCGGAACGAAAATCTTCCATGTATATATTTCTCTTCTAATTTGAAGATTCTTTTTTTTTTTCAATTTCTTTCTTTTGCAAATATGGATTATTTATGTACGGAAGAAAATTCTGAGTCAGTTTAATCATTCGACCTTTAGATTTCAAAGATTTTAGATCAATAATTACTAAGGTGCATTTTTTGTTTTTATTATAATTAAGACACCGATCAACAGAGATCCGATAGTATATTGGCGAGAGCGTTGGGCTTCCATGAGTGTCGCCCTGGGTTCAAATCCCAGCCGGAAAGGAAATCTTAAATGCAAATGTTTTTTTCTAATTTTATAACGCTTTTTTTTTATTTTTCCCTTTTGCGAAGTCAGTCAGTCAGTCTGACAATCAATCAGTCAAGCACTCATTCATTCAGTCTCAGTCAGTCAGTCCAGTCAGTCACTCACTCAGTTAGTCCTTCAGCCAGTCAGTCAAGCAGTCAGTCATCTAGTCTCAGTCAGTCAGTCATTCAGTCAGTCAGTCAGTCAGGCAGTCAGTCAGTCAGTCAGTCGGTCAGTCCTGTGCAGTCAGTTAGTCACTAAAGCAGTCAGTCAGTCTCAGTCAGTCAGTCAGTCAGTCAGTCCAGTCCAGTCTCAGTCAGTCAGTCAGTCAGTCTCGGTCAGTCAGTCAGTCAGTCATTCAGTCAGTCAGTCAGTCAGGCAGTCAGTCAGTCGGTCAGCCTTATTCAGTCAGTCTGTCAGTCAGTCAGTCAGTCAGCCTTATTCAGTCAGTCTGTCAGTCATCCTTATTCAGTCAGTCTGTCACTCAGTCAGTCGGTCAGTCCTGTCCAGTCAGTTAGTCAGTCAAGCAGTCAGTCAGGTAGTCAAGCAGTCAGTCAGTCAGTGTCAGTCAATCATTTAGTCATTCAGTCAGTCAGTGAAATAGCTAGTCAGAGAGTCAAGCAGTCAGTCAGTCAGTCTCAGTCAGTCAGTTAGTCAGTCAGTCAGTCAGTCAATCCAGTCTCAGTCAGTCAGGCAGTTAGTCAGTCAGTCTCGGTCAGTCAGTGAGTCAGTCCAGTCTCAGTGAGTCAGTCTGTCAGTCAGGCAATATCAGTCAGGCAGTAAGACTCCGCTCGACAGAACTCCGATAGCCTAATGGCTAGACCGCTGGTCTTCCAAGCGAGTGGCTTGGGTTCGAGTCCAAGCCGGAGCGAATATCTTCAATGTATATATTTCTTTTCTAATTTGAAAATTCTTTTTTTTTTCAATTTCTTTCCTTTGCAATTATTGATTATTTATGCAGGGAAGAAAATTCTGAGTCAGTTTAATTTTTCGACACGAAGATTTCAAAGTGTTTAAATAAACAATTACCAAGGTGCATTTTTTGTTTTTATTATATTTAAAACTCCCACCGACAGAGCTCCCATAGACTAATGGCTAGAGTGGTAGGCTTCCAAGCGAGAGGCCCTGGGTTCGAGTCCCAGCCTGGACGAAAATCTTCAATGTATACTTTTAGTTTCTAATTTGAAATTTCTTCTTCTTTTTTTTTTTAATTTTTCTCTTTTGCGAATATTGATTATTTATGTAGGGAGAAAAATTCTGAGTCAGTTTAATTATTCGACCTGTAAATTTCAAAGTGTTTGAATCAATAATTACCAAGGTGCATTTTTTGTTTTTATTATATTTAAGACTTCCATCGACAGAGCTCCGATAGCCTAATGGCTAGACCGTTGGGTTCCTAGCGCGTGGTACTGGGTTCGAGTCCCGGCCGGAACGAAAATCTTCCATGTATATATTTCTCTTCTAATTTGAAGATTCTTTTTTTTTTTCAATTTCTTTCTTTTGCAAATATGGATTATTTATGTACGGAAGAAAATTCTGAGTCAGTTTAATCATTCGACCTTTAGATTTCAAAGATTTTAGATCAATAATTACTAAGGTGCATTTTTTGTTTTTATTATAATTAAGACACCGATCAACAGAGATCCGATAGTATATTGGCGAGAGCGTTGGGCTTCCATGAGTGTCGCCCTGGGTTCAAATCCCAGTCGGAATGGAAATCTTAAATGCAAATATTTTTTTCTAATTTTATAATTCTTTTTTTTTTATTTTTCCCTTTTGCGAAGTCAGTCAGTCAGTCTGACAGTCAATCAGTCAAGCACTCAGTCATTCAGTCTCAGTCAGTCAGTCCAGTCACTCAGTCACTCAGTCAGTCAGTTAGTCCTTCAGCCAGTCAGTCAAGCAGTCAGTCATTTAGTCTCAGCCAGTCAGTCATTCAGTCAGTCAGTCAGTCAGGCAGTCAGTCAGTCAGTCAGTCGGTCAGTCCTGTGCAGTCAGTTAGTCACTAAAGCTGTCAGTCAGTCTCAGTCAGTCAGTCAATCAGTCAGTCCAGTCCAGTCTCAGTCAGTCAGTCAGTCAGTCTCGGTCAGTCAGTCAGTCAGTCATTCAGTCAGTCTGTCAGTCAGTCAGTCTGTCAGTCGGTCAGCCTTATTCAGTCAGTCTGTCAGTCAGTCAGTCTGTCAGTCATCCTTATTCAGTCAGTCTGTCAGTCAGTCAGTCTGTCAGTCATCCTTATTCAGTCAGTCTGTCAGTCAGTCAGTCGGTCAGTCCTGTCCAGTCAGTTAGTCAGTCAAGCAGTCAGTCAGGTAGTCAAGCAGTCAGTCAGTCAGTGTCAGTCAGTCATTTAGTCATTCAGTCAGTCAGTGAAATAGCCAGTCAGAGAGTCAAGCAGTCAGTCAGTCAGTCTCAGTCAGTCAGTTAGTCAGTCAGTCAGTCAGTCAGTCAGTCAGTCCAGTCTCAGTCAGTCAGGCAGTTAGTCAGTCAGTCTCGGTCAGTCAGTGAGTCAGTCAGTCA
The DNA here is from genome assembly GCF_026930045.1 of Uloborus diversus. Lineage (NCBI taxonomy): Eukaryota > Metazoa > Arthropoda > Arachnida > Araneae > Uloboridae > Uloborus > Uloborus diversus. Next base: position 700,015 of record NW_026558340.1, on the reverse strand, counting down.
GTATCAGTCAGTCAGTGAGTCAGTCTGTCAGTCAGGCAGTATCAGTCAGGCAGTAAGACTCCGCTCGACAGAACTCCGATAGCCTAATGGCTAGACCACTGGTCTTCCAAGCGAGTGGCCTGGGTTCGAGTCCCAGCCGAAGCGAATATCTTCAATGTATATATTTCTTTTCTAATTTGAAAATTCTTTTTTTTTCAATTTCTTTCCTTTGCAATTATTGATTATTTATGTAGGGAAGAAAATTCTGAGTCAGTTTAATTTTTCGACACAAAGATTTCAAAGTGTTTAAATAAACAATTACCAAGGTGCATTTTTTGTTTTTATTATATTTAAAACTCCCACCGACAGAGCTCCCATAGACTAATGGCTAGAGTGTTAGGCTTCCAAGCGAGTGGCCCTGGGTTCGAGTCCCAGCCTGAACGAAAATCTTCAATGTATACTTTTAGTTTCTAATTTGAAATTACTTCTTCTTTTTTTCTAATTTTTCTCTTTTGCGAATATTGATTATTTATGTAGGGAGAAAAATTCTGAGTCAGTTTAATTATTCGACCTGTAAATTTCAAAGTGTTTGAATCAATAATTACCAAGGTGCATTTTTAGTTTTTATTATATTTAAGACTTCCATCGACAGAGCTCCGATAGCCTAATGGCTAGACCGTTGGGTTCCAAGCGCGTGGTACTGGGTTCGAGTCCCGGCCGGAACGAAAATCTTCCATGTATATATTTCTCTTCTAATTTGAAGATTCTTTTTTTTTCAATTTCTTTCTTTTGCAAATATGGATTATTTATGTACGGAAGAAAATTCTGAGTCAGTTTAATCATTTGACCTTTAGATTTCAAAGATTTTAGATCAATAATTACTAAGGTGCATTTTTTGTTTTTATTATAATTAAGGGGTCTAAGGACCTTTAAACTTCAAAATTTTCGATTTTCTGGAAAAAATATATGTTATGCACAGTTTAATTCTGAACACTTTGATACCTTATTTATTACTATACGCCAAAAACTTTTCGAGTTATTGTAAAAATGCCTAAACTTTCCCCATAGAGATTTATGTTAACAGTAGCTGTTTAAGCATCTTTTTCTCAGGTGACGGTTTCTTCGTTTTTCTCGTTTTGCGCGCATGATATCTCAGAAAGTTTTTTATATATGTCCGTAAAACTTTTAATGTATGTTTATCTGGTTTATATTTATGACCTGAACCTAAATTTATTTATTTTTTTAAATTATTTATTTATTTTTTTGAAATTTTGTAAGTTAATATCGAAAATTTCCAAAATTTTGGGTAAAAAAATATTTATTTTTAAATATTAACTTTAATTTTTTAGTTGAAATTTAGGTTCAGATCGTTAAGATGAATCAAACAAACATGCATGAAAAGTTTTACGGAAATATATAAGAAACTTTCTGAAATATCATGCGCGCAAAACGAGAAAACCGAAGAAATCGGTACCTGAGAAAAAGAGGCTTAAACAGCTGCTGTTAACATAAATCTCTACGGGGAAAGTTTACGCATTTTTACAATAACTCGAAAAGTTTTTAGCGTATGGTAATAAATAAGGTATCAAATTGTTCAGAATAAAATTATGCATAACATATATTTTTTCCACAAAATCGAAAATTCTGAAGATTAAAGGTCCTTAGACCCCTTAAGACACCGATCAACAGAGATCCGATAGTATATTGGCGAGAGCGTTGGGCTTCCATGAGTGTCGCCCTGGGTTCAAATCCCAGCCGGAAAGGAAATCTTAAATGCAAATATTTTTTTATAATTCTTTTTTTTTTTTATTTTTCCCTTTTGCGAAGTCAGTCAGTCAGTCTGACAGTCAATCAGTCAAGCACTCAGTCATTCAGTCTCAGTCAGTCAGTCCAGTCAGTCAGTCACTCAGTCAGTCAGTTAGTCCTTCAGCCAGTCAGTCAAGCAGTCAGTCATTTAGTCTCAGTCAGTCAGTCATTCAGTCAGTCAGTCAGTCAGGCAATCAGTCAGTCAGTCAGTCGGTCAGTCCTGTGCAGTCAGTTAGTCACTAAAGCAGTCAGTCAGTCTCAGTCAGTCAGTCAGTCAGTCAGTCCAGTCCAGTCGGTCAGTCGGTCAGTCGGTCAGTCGGTCAGTCCTGTGCAGTCAGTTAGTCACTAAAGCAGTCAGTCAGTCTCAGTCAGTCAGTCAGTCAGTCAGTCCAGTCCAGTCTCAGTCAGTCAGTCAGTCAGTCTCGGTCAGTCAGTCAGTCAGTCATTAAGTCAGTCAGTCAGTCAGGCAGTCAGTCAGTCGGTCAGCCTTATTCAGTCAGTCTGTCAGTCAGTCAGTCAGTCAGCCTTATTCAGTCAGTCTGTCAGTCAGCCTTATTCAGTCAGTCTGTCAGTCATCCTTATTCAGTCAGTCTGTCAGTCAGTCAGTCGGTCAGTCCTGTCCAGTCAGTTAGTCAGTCAAGCAGTCAGTCAGGTAGTCAAGCAGTCAGTCAGTCAGTGTCAGTCAGTCATTTAGTCATTCAGTCAGTCAGTGAAATAGCCAGTCAGAGAGTCAAGCAGTCAGTCAGTCAGTCTCAGTCAGTCAGTTAGTCAGTCAGTCAGTCAGTCAGTCAGTCAGTCCAGTCTCAGTCAGTCAGGCAGTTAGTCAGTCAGTCTCGGTCAGTCAGTGAGTCAGTCCAGTCTCAGTCAGTCAGTCAGTGAGTCAGTCTGTCAGTCAGGCAGTATCAGTCAGGTAGTAAGACTCCGCGCGACAGAACTCCGATAGCCTAATGGCTAGACCGCTAGTCTTCCAAGCGAGTGGCTTCGGTTCGAGTCCCAGCCGGAGCGAATATTTTCAATGTATATATTTCTTTTCTAATTTGAAAATTCTTTTTTTTTTCAATTTCTTTCCTTTGAAATTATTATTGATTATTTATGTAGGGAGAAAAATTCTGAGTCAGTTTAATTATTCGACCTGTAAATTTCAAAGTGTTTGAATCAATAATTACCAAGGTGCATTTTAATTTTTTATTATATTTAAGACTTCCATCGGCAAAGCTCCGATAGCCTAATGGCTAGACCGTTGGGTTCCAAGCGCGTGGTACTGGGTTCGAGTCCCGGCCGGAACGAAAATCTTCCATGTATATATTTCTCTTCTAATTTGAAGATTCTTTTTTTTTTCAATTTCTTTCTTTTGCAAATATGGATTATTTATGTACGGAAGAAAATTCTGAGTCAGTTTAATCATTCGACCTTTAGATTTCAAAGATTTTAGATCAATAATTACTAAGGTGCATTTTTTGTTTTTATTATAATTAAGACACCGATCAACAGAGATCCGATAGTATATTGGCGAGAGCGTTGGGCTTCCATGAGTGTCGCCCTGGGTTCAAATCCCAGCCGGAAAGGAAATCTTAAATGCAAATATTTTTTTCTAATTTTATAACTCTTTTTTTTTTATTTTTCCCTTTTGCGAAGTCAGTCAGTCAGTCTGACAGTCAATCAGTCAAGCACTCATTCATTCAGTCTCAGTCAGTCAGTCCAGTCAGTCAGTCACTCAGTTAGTCCTTCAGCCAGTCAGTCAAGCAGTCAGTCATCTAGTCTCAGTCAGTCAGTCATTCAGTCAGTCAGTCAGTCAGGCAGTCAGTCAGTCAGTCAGTCGGTCAGTCCTGTGCAGTCAGTTAGTCACTAAAGCAGTCAATCAGTCTCAGTCAGTCTGTCAGTCAGTCAGTCCAGTCCAGTCTCAGTCAGTCAGTCAGTCAGTCTCGGTCAGTCAGTCAGTCAGTCATTCAGTCAGTCAGTCAGTCAGGCAGTCAGTCAGTCGGTAAGCCTTATTCAGTCAGTCTGTCAGTCAGTCAGTCAGTCAGCCTTATTCAGTCAGTCTGTCAGCCATCCTTATTCAGTCAGTCTGTCAGTCAGTCAGTCGGTCAGTCCTGTCCAGTCAGTTAGTCAGTCAAGCAGTCAGTCAGGTAGTCAAGCAGTCAGTCAGTCAGTGTCAGTCAGTCATTTAGTCATTCAGTCAGTCAGTGAAATAGCCAGTCAGAGAGTCAAGCAGTCAGTCAGTCAGTCTCAGTCAGTCTCAGTCAGTCAGTTAGTCAGTCAGTCAGTCAGTCAGTCAGTCAGTCCAGTCTCAGTCAGTCAGGCAGTTAGTCAGTCAGTCTCGGTCAGTCAGTGAGTCAGTCAGTCAGTATCAGTCAGTCAGTGAGTCAGTCTGTCAGTCAGGCAATATCAGTCAGGCAGTAAGACTCCGCTCGACAGAACTCCGATAGCCTAATGGCTAGACCGCTGGTCTTCCAAGCGAGTGGCTTGGGTTCGAGTCCCAGCCGGAGCGAATATCTTCAATGTATATATTTCTTTTCTAATTTGAAAATTCTTTTTTTTTCAATTTCTTTCCTTTGCAATTATTGATTATTTATGTAGGGAAGAAAATTCTGAGTCAGTTTAATTTTTCGACACGAAGATTTCAAAGTGTTTAAATAAACAATTACCAAGGTGCATTTTTTGTTTTTATTATATTTAAAACTCCCACCGACAGAGCTCCCATAGACTAATGGCTAGAGTGTTAGGCTTCCAAGCGAGTGGCCCTGGGTTCGAGTCCCAGCCTGGACGAAAATCTTCAATGTATACTTTTAGTTTCTAATTTGAAATTTCTTCTTCTTTTTTTTTTTTAATTTTTCTCTTTTGCGAATATTGATTATTTATGTAGGGAGAAAAATTCTGAGTCAGTTTAATTATTCGACCTGTAAATTTCAAAGTGTTTGAATCAATAATTACCAAGGTGCATTTTTTGTTTTTATTATATTTAAGACTTCCATCGACAGAGCTCCGATAGCCTAATGGCTAGACCGTTGGGTTCCTAGCGCGTGGTACTGGGTTCAAGTCCCGGCCGGAACGAAAATCTTCCATGTATATATTTCTCTTCTAATTTGAAGATTCTTTTTTTTTTTCAATTTCTTTCTTTTGCAAATATGGATTATTTATGTACGGAAGAAAATTCTGAGTCAGTTTAATCATTCGACCTTTAGATTTCAAAGATTTTAGATCAATAATTACTAAGGTGCATTTTTTGTTTTTATTATAATTAAGACACCGATCAACAGAGATCCGATAGTATATTGGCGAGAGCGTTGGGCTTCCATGAGTGTCGCCCTGGGTTCAAATCCCAGCCGGAATGGAAATCTTAAATGCAAATATTTTTTTCTAATTTTATAATTCTTTTTTTTTTATTTTTCCCTTTTGCGAAGTCAGTCAGTCAGTCTGACAGTCAATCAGTCAAGCACTCAGTCATTCAGTCTCAGTCAGTCAGTCCAGTCACTCAGTCACTCAGTCAGTCAGTTAGTCCTTCAGCCAGTCAGTCAAGCAGTCAGTCATTTAGTCTCAGCCAGTCAGTCATTCAGTCAGTCAGTCAGTCAGGCAGTCAGTCAGTCAGTCAGTCGGTCAGTCCTGTGCAGTCAGTTAGTCACTAAAGCAGTCAGTCAGTCTCAGTCAGTCAGTCAGTCAGTCAGTCCAGTCCAGTCTCAGTCAGTCAGTCAGTCAGTCTCGGTCAGTCAGTCAGTCAGTCATTCAGTCAGTCTGTCAGTCAGGCAGTCAGTCAGTCGGTCAGCCTTATTCAGTCAGTCTGTCAGTCAGTCAGTCTGTCAGTCATCCTTATTCAGTCAGTCTGTCAGTCAGTCAGTCGGTCAGTCCTGTCCAGTCAGTTAGTCAGTCAAGCAGTCAGTCAGGTAGTCAAGCAGTCAGTCAGTCAGTGTCAGTCAGTCATTTTGTCATTCAGTCAGTCAGTGAAATAGCCAGTCAGAGAGTCAAGCAGTCAGTCAGTCAGTCTCAGTCAGTCAGTTAGTCAGTCAGTCAGTCAGTCAGTCAGTCAGTCCAGTCTCAGTCAGTCAGGCAGTTAGACAGTCAGTCTCGGTCAGTCAGTGAGTCAGTCAGTCAGTATCAGTCAGTCAGTGAGTCAGTCTGTCAGTCAGTCAGTATCAGTCAGGCAGTAAGACTCCGCTCGACAGAACTCCGATAGCCTAATGGCTAGACCGCTGGTCTTCCAAGCGAGTGGCCTGGGTTCGAGTCCCAGCCGGAGCGAATATCTTCAATGTATATATTTCTTTTCTAATTTGAAAATTCTTTTTTTTTTCAATTTCTTTCCTTTGAAATTATTATTGATTATTTATGTAGGGAGAAAAATTCTGAGTCAGTTTAATTATTCGACCTGTAAATTTCAAAGTGTTTGAATCAATAATTACCAAGGTGCATTTTAATTTTTTATTATATTTAAGACTTCCATCGGCAGAGCTCCGATAGCCTAATGGCTAGACCGTTGGGTTCCAAGCGCGTGGTACTGGGTTCGAGTCCCGGCCGGAACGAAAATCTTCCATGTATATATTTCTCTTCTAATTTGAAGATTCTTTTTTTTTTCAATTTCTTTCTTTTGCAAATATGGATTATTTATGTACGGAAGAAAATTCTGAGTCAGTTTAATCATTCGACCTTTAGATTTCAAAGATTTTAGATCAATAATTACTAAGGTGCATTTTTTGTTTTTATTATAATTAAGACACCGATCAACAGAGATCCGATAGTATATTGGCGAGAGCGTTGGGCTTCCATGAGTGTCGCCCTGGGTTCAAATCCCAGCCGGAAAGGAAATCTTAAATGCAAATATTTTTTTCTAATTTTATAACTCTTTTTTTTTATTTTTCCCTTTTGCGAAGTCAGTCAGTCAGTCTGACAGTCAATCAGTCAAGCACTCATTCATTCAGTCTCAGTCAGTCAGTCCAGTCAGTCAGTCACTCAGTTAGTCCTTCAGCCAGTCAGTCAAGCAGTCAGTCATCTAGTCTCAGTCAGTCAGTCATTCAGTCAGTCAGTCAGTCAGGCAGTCAGTCAGTCAGTCAGTCGGTCAGTCCTGTGCAGTCAGTTAGTCACTAAAGCAGTCAATCAGTCTCAGTCAGTCTGTCAGTCAGTCAGTCCAGTCCAGTCTCAGTCAGTCAGTCAGTCAGTCTCGGTCAGTCAGTCAGTCAGTCATTCAGTCAGTCAGTCAGTCAGGCAGTCAGTCAGTCGGTCAGCCTTATTCAGTCAGTCTGTCAGTCAGTCAGTCAGTCAGCCTTATTCAGTCAGTCTGTCAGCCATCCTTATTCAGTCAGTCTGTCAGTCAGTCAGTCGGTCAGTCCTGTCCAGTCAGTTAGTCAGTCAAGCAGTCAGTCAGGTAGTCAAGCAGTCAGTCAGTCAGTGTCAGTCAGTCATTTAGTCATTCAGTCAGTCAGTGAAATAGCCAGTCAGAGAGTCAAGCAGTCAGTCAGTCAGTCTCAGTCAGTCTCAGTCAGTCAGTTAGTCAGTCAGTCAGTCAGTCAGTCAGTCAGTCCAGTCTCAGTCAGTCAGGCAGTTAGTCAGTCAGTCTCGGTCAGTCAGTGAGTCAGTCAGTCAGTATCAGTCAGTCAGTGAGTCAGTCTGTCAGTCAGGCAATATCAGTCAGGCAGTAAGACTCCGCTCGACAGAACTCCGATAGCCTAATGGCTAGACCGCTGGTCTTCCAAGCGAGTGGCTTGGGTTCGAGTCCCAGCCGGAGCGAATATCTTCAATGTATATATTTCTTTTCTAATTTGAAAATTCTTTTTTTTTCAATTTCTTTCCTTTGCAATTATTGATTATTTATGTAGGGAAGAAAATTCTGAGTCAGTTTAATTTTTCGACACGAAGATTTCAAAGTGTTTAAATAAACAATTACCAAGGTGCATTTTTTGTTTTTATTATATTTAAAACTCCCACCGACAGAGCTCCCATAGACTAATGGCTAGAGTGTTAGGCTTCCAAGCGAGTGGCCCTGGGTTCGAGTCCCAGCCTGGACGAAAATCTTCAATGTATACTTTTAGTTTCTAATTTGAAATTTCTTCTTCTTTTTTTTTTTAATTTTTCTCTTTTGCGAATATTGATTATTTATGTAGGGAGAAAAATTCTGAGTCAGTTTAATTATTCGACCTGTAAATTTCAAAGTGTTTGAATCAATAATTACCAAGGTGCATTTTTTGTTTTTATTATATTTAAGACTTCCATCGACAGAGCTCCGATAGCCTAATGGCTAGACCGTTGGGTTCCTAGCGCGTGGTACTGGGTTCAAGTCCCGGCCGGAACGAAAATCTTCCATGTATATATTTCTCTTCTAATTTGAAGATTCTTTTTTTTTTCAATTTCTTTCTTTTGCAAATATGGATTATTTATGTACGGAAGAAAATTCTGAGTCAGTTTAATCATTCGACCTTTAGATTTCAAAGATTTTAGATCAATAATTACTAAGGTGCATTTTTTGTTTTTATTATAATTAAGACACCGATCAACAGAGATCCGATAGTATATTGGCGAGAGCGTTGGGCTTCCATGAGTGTCGCCCTGGGTTCAAATCCCAGCCGGAATGGAAATCTTAAATGCAAATATTTTTTTCTAATTTTATAATTCTTTTTTTTTTATTTTTCCCTTTTGCGAAGTCAGTCAGTCAGTCTGACAGTCAATCAGTCAAGCACTCAGTCATTCAGTCTCAGTCAGTCAGTCCAGTCACTCAGTCACTCAGTCAGTCAGTTAGTCCTTCAGCCAGTCAGTCAAGCAGTCAGTCATTTAGTCTCAGCCAGTCAGTCATTCAGTCAGTCAGTCAGTCAGGCAGTCAGTCAGTCAGTCAGTCGGTCAGTCCTGTGCAGTCAGTTAGTCACTAAAGCAGTCAGTCAGTCTCAGTCAGTCAGTCAGTCAGTCAGTCCAGTCCAGTCTCAGTCAGTCAGTCAGTCAGTCTCGGTCAGTCAGTCAGTCAGTCATTCAGTCAGTCTGTCAGTCAGGCAGTCAGTCAGTCGGTCAGCCTTATTCAGTCAGTCTGTCAGTCAGTCAGTCTGTCAGTCATCCTTATTCAGTCAGTCTGTCAGTCAGTCAGTCGGTCAGTCCTGTCCAGTCAGTTAGTCAGTCAAGCAGTCAGTCAGGTAGTCAAGCAGTCAGTCAGTCAGTGTCAGTCAGTCATTTTGTCATTCAGTCAGTCAGTGAAATAGCCAGTCAGAGAGTCAAGCAGTCAGTCAGTCAGTCTCAGTCAGTCAGTTAGTCAGTCAGTCAGTCAGTCAGTCAGTCAGTCCAGTCTCAGTCAGTCAGGCAGTTAGTCAGTCAGTCTCGGTCAGTCAGTGAGTCAGTCAGTCAGTATCAGTCAGTCAGTGAGTCAGTCTGTCAGTCAGGCAGTATCAGTCAGGCAGTAAGACTCCGCTCGACAGAACTCCGATAGCCTAATGGCTAGACCGCTGGTCTTCCAAGCGAGTGGCCTGGGTTCGAGTCCCAGCCGGAGCGAATATCTTCAATGTATATATTTCTTTTCTAATTTGAAAATTCTTTTTTTTTCAATTTCTTTCCTTTGCAATTATTGATTATTTATGTAGGGAAGAAAATTCTGAGTCAGTTTAATTTTTCGACACGAAGATTTCAAAGTGTTTAAATAAACAATTACCAAGGTGCATTTTTTGTTTTTATTATATTTAAAACTCCCACCGACAGAGCTCCCATAGACTAATGGCTAGAGTGTTAGGCTTCCAAGCGAGTGGCCCTGGGTTCGAGTCCCAGCCTGAACGAAAATCTTCGAAGTATACTTTTAGTTTCTAATTTGAAATTTCTTCTTCTTTTTTTTTAATTTTTCTCTTTTGCGAATATTGATTATTTATGTAGGGAGAAAAATTCTGAGTCAGTTTAATTATTCGACCTGTAAATTTCAAAGTGTTTGAATCAATAATTACCAAGGTGCATTTTTTGTTTTTATTATATTTAAGACCTCCATCGACAGAGCTACGATAGCCTAATGGCTAGACCGATGGGTTCCTAGCGCGTGGTACTGGGTTCGAGTCCCGGCCGGAAAGGAAATCTTAAATGCAAATATTTTTTTCTAATTTTATAATTCTTTTTTTTTTATTTTTCCCTTTTGCGAAGTCAGTCAGTCAGTCTGACAGTCAATCAGTCAAGCACTCAGTCATTCAGTCTCAGTCAGTCAGTCCAGTCAGTCAGTCACTCAGTCAGTCAGTTAGTCCTTCAGCCAGTCAGTCAAGCAGTCAGTCATTTAGTCTCAGTCAGTCAGTCATTCAGTCAGTCAGTCAGTCAGGCAGTCAGTCAGTCAGTTAGTCGGTCAGTCCTGTGCAGTCAGTTAGTCACTAAAGCAGTCAGTCAGTCTCAGTCAGTCAGTCAGTCAGTCAGTCCAGTCCAGTCTCAGTCAGTCAGTCAGTCAGTCTCGGTCAGTCATTCAGTCAGTCATTCAGTCAGTCAGTCAGTCAGGCAGTCAGTCAGTCGGTCAGCCTTATTCAGTCAGTCTGTCAGTCAGTCAGTCAGCCTTATTCAGTCAGTCTGTCAGTCATCCTTATTCAGTCAGTCTGTCAGTCAGTCAGTCGGTCAGTCCTGTCCAGTCAGTTAGTCAGTCAAGCACTCAGTCAGGTAGTCAAGCAGTCAGTCAGTCATTTAGTCATTCAGTCAGTCAGTGAAATAGCCAGTCAGAGAGTCAAGCAGTCAGTCAGTCAGTCTCAGTCAGTCAGTTAGTCAGTCAGTCAGTCAGTCAGTCAGTCAGTCCAGTCTCAGTCAGTCAGGCAGTTAGTCAGTCAGTCTCGGTCAGTCAGTGAGTCAGTCAGTCAGTATCAGTCAGTCAGTGAGTCAGTCTGTCAGTCAGGCAGTATCAGTCAGGCAGTAAGACTCCGCTCGACAGAACTGCGATAGCCTAATGGCTAGACCGCTGGTCTTCCAAGCGAGTGGCCTGGGTTCGAGTCCCAGCCGGAGCGAATATCTTCAATGTATATATTTCTTTTCTAATTTGAAAATTCTTTTTTTTTCAATTTCTTTCCTTTGCAATTATTGATTATTTATGTAGGGAAGAAAATTCTGAGTCAGTTTAATTTTTCGACACGAAGATTTCAAAGTGTTTAAATAAACAATTACCAAGGTGCATTTTTTGTTTTTATTATATTTAAAACTCCCAACGACAGAGCTCCCATAGACTAAAGGCTAGAGTGTTAGGCTTCCAAGCGAGTGGCCCTGGGTTCGAGTCCCAGCCTGAACGAAAATCTTCAAAGTATACTTTTAGTTTCTAATTTGAAATTTCTTCTTCTTTTTTTTTAATTTTTCTCTTTTGCGAATATTGATTATTTATGTAGGGAGAAAAATTCTGAGTCAGTTTAATTATTCGTCCTGTAAATTTCAAAGTGTTTGAATCAATAATTACCAAGGTGCATTTTTTGTTTTTATTATATTTAAGACCTCCATCGACAGAGCTACGATAGCCTAATGGCTAGACCGTTGGGTTCCTAGCGCGTGGTACTGGGTTCGAGTCCGGGCCGGAAAGGAAATCTTAAATGCAAATATTTTTTTCTAATTTTATAATTCTTTTTTTATATTTTTCCCTTTTGCGAAGTCAGTCATTCAGTCTCAGTCAGTCAGTCCAGTCAGTCAGTCACTCAGTCAGTCAGTTAGTCCTTCAGCCAGTCAGTCAAGCAGTCAGTCATTTAGTCTCAGTCAGTCAGTTAGTCAGGCAGTCAGTCAGTCAGTCAGTCGGTCAGTCCTGTGCAGTCAGTTAGTCACTAAAGCAGTCAGTCAGTCTCAGTCAGTCAGTCAGTCAGTCAGTCAGTCCAGTCCAGTCTCAGTCAGTCAGTCAGTCAGTCTCGGTCAGTCAGTCAGTCAGTCATTCAGTCAGTCAGTCAGTCAGCCTTATTCAGTCAATCTGTCAGTCATCCTTATTCAGTCAGTCTGTCAGTCAGTCAGTCGGTCAGTCCTGTCCAGTCAGTTAGTCAGTCAAGCAGTCAGTCAGGTAGTCAAGCAGTCAGTCAGTCAGTGTCAGTCAGTCATTTAGTCATTCAGTCAGTCAGTGAAATAGCCAGTCAGAGAGTCAAGCAGTCAGTCAGTCAGTCTCAGTCAGTCAGTTAGTCAGTCAGTCAGTCAGTCAGTCAGTCAGTCCAGTCTCAGTCAGTCAGGCAGTTAGTCAGTCAGTCTCGGTCAGTCAGTGAGTCAGTCAGTCAGTATCACTCAGTCAGTGAGTCAGTCTGTCAGTCAGGCAGTATCAGTCAGGCAGTAAGACTCCGCTCGACAGAACTCCGATAGCCTAATGGCTAGACCACTGGTCTTCCAAGCGAGTGGCCTGGGTTCGAGTCCCTGCCGGAGCGAATATCTTCAATGTATATATTTCTTTTCTAATTTGAAAATGCTTTTTTTTTCAATTTCTTTCCTTTGCAATTATTGATTATTTATGTAGGGAAGAAAATTCTGAGTCAGTTTAATTTTTCGACACGAAGATTTCAAAGTGTTTAAATAAACAATTACCAAGGTGCATTTTTTGTTTTTATTATATTTAAAACTCCCACCGACAGAGCTCCAATAGACTAATGGCTAGAGTGTTAGGTTCCAAGCGAGTGGCCCTGGGTTCGAGTCCCAGCCTGAACGAAAATCTTCAATGTATACTTTTAGTTTCTAATTTGAAATTTCTTCTTCTTTTTTTTTAATTTTTCTCTTTTGCGAATATTGATTATTTATGTAGGGAGAAAAATTCTGAGTCAGTTTAATTATTCGACCTGTAAATTTCAAAGTGCTTGAATCAATAATTACCAAGGTGCATTTTTTGTTTTTATTATATTTAAGACTTCCATCGACAGAGCTCCGATACCCTAATGGCTAGACCGTTGGGTTCCAAGTGCGTGGTACTGGGTTCGAGTCCCGGCCGGAACGAAAATCTTCCATGTATATATTTCTCTTCTAATTTGAAGATTCTTTTTTTTTCAATTTCTTTCTTTTGCAAATATGGATTATTTATGTACGGAAGAAAATTCTGAGTCAGTTTAATCATTCGACCTTTAGATTTCAAAGATTTTAGATCAATAATTACTAAGGTGCATTTTTTGTTTTTATTATAATTAAGACATTGATCAACAGAGATCCGATAGTATATTGGCGAGAGCGTTGGGCTTCCATGAGTGTCGCCCTGGGTTCAAATCCCAGCCGGAAAGGAAATCTTAAATGCAAATATTTTTTATAATTCTTTTTTTTTTTTTCCCTTTTGCGAAGTCAGTCAGTCAGTCTGACAGTCAATCAGTCAAGCACTCAGTCATTCAGTCTCAGTCAGTCAGTCCAGTCAGTCAGTCACTCAGTCAGTCAGTTAGTCCTTCAGCCAGTCAGTCAAGCAGTCAGTCATTTAGTCTCAGTCAGTCAGTCATTCAGTCAGTCAGTCAGTCAGGCAGTCAGTCAGTCAGTCAGTCAGTCAGGCAGGCAGTCAGTCAGTCAGTCAGTCGGTCAGTCCTGTGCAGTCAGTTAGTCACTAAAGCAGTCAGTCAGTCTCAGTCAGTCAGTCAGTCAGTCTCGGTCAGTCAGTCAGTCAGTCATTCAGTCAGTCAGTCAGTCAGGCAGTCAGTCAGTCTGTCAGCCTTATTCAGTCAGTCTGTCAGTCAGTCAGTCAGTCAGCCTTATTCAGTCAGTCTGTCAGTCATCCTTATTCAGTCAGTCTATCAGTCTGTCAGTCGGTCAGTCCTGTCCAGTCAGTTAGTCAGTCAAGCAGTCAGTCAGGTAGTCAAGCAGTCAGTCAGTCAGTGTCAGTCAGTCATTTAGTCATACAGTCAGTCAGTGAAATAGCCAGTCAGAGAGTCAAGCAGTCAGTCAGTCAGTCTCAGTCAGTCAGTTAGTCAGTCAGTCAGTCAGTCAGTCAGTCAGTCCAGTCTCACTCAGTCAGGCAGTTAGTCAGTCAGTCTCGGTCAGTCAGTGAGTCAGTCAGTCAGTATCAGTCAGTCAGTGAGTCAGTCTGTCAGTCAGGCAGTATCAGTCAGGCATTAAGACTTCGCTCGCCAGAACTCCAATAGCCTAATGGCTAGACCGCTGGTCTTCCAAGCGAGTGGCCTGGGTTCGAGTCCCAGCCGGAGCGAATATCTTCAATGTATATATTTCTTTTCTAATTTGAAAATTCTTTTTTTTTCAATTTCTTTCCTTTGCAATTATTGATTATTTATGTAGGGAAGAAAATTCGGAGTCAGTTTAATTTTTTGACACGAAGATTTCAAAGTGTTTAAATAAACAATTACCAAGGTGCATTTTTTGTTTTTATTATATTTAAAACTCCCACCGACAGAGCTCCCATAGACTAATGGCTTGAGTGTTAGGCTTCCAAGCGAGTGGCCCTGGGTTCGAGTGCCAGCCTGAACGAAAATCTTCAATGTATACTTTTAGTTTCTAATTTGAAATTTCTTCTTCTTTTTTTTTTAATTTTTCTCTTTTGCGAATATTGATTATTTATGTAGGGAGAAAAATTCTGAGTCAGTTTAATTATTCGACCTGTAAATTTCAAAGTGTTTGAATCAATAATTACCAAGGTGCATTTTTTGTTTTTATTATATTTAAGACTTCCATCGACAGAGCTCCGATAGCCTAATGGCTAGACCGTTGGGTTCCAAGCGCGTGGTACTGGGTTCGAGTCCCGGCCGGGACGAAAATCTTCCATGTATATATTTCTCTTCTAATTTGAAGATTCTTTTTTTTTTCAATTTCTTTCTTTTGCAAATATGGATTATTTATGTACGGAAGAAAATTCTGAGTCAGTTTAATCATTCGACCTTTAGATTTCAAAGATTTTAGATCAATAATTACTAAGGTGCATTTTTTGTTTTTATTATAATTAAGACACCGATCAACAGAGATCCGATAGTATATTGGCGAGAGCGTTGGGCTTTCATGAGTGTCGCCCTGGGTTTAAATCCCAGCCGGAAAGGAAATCTTAAATGCAAATATTGTTTTCTAATTTTATAATTCTTTTTTTTTATTTTTCCCTTTTGCGAAGTCAGTCAGTCAGTCTGACAGTCAATCAGTCAAGCACTCAGTCATTCAGTCTCAGTCAGTCAGTCCAGTCAGTCAGTCACTCAGTCAGTCAGTTAGTCCTTCAGCCAGTCAGTCAAGCAGTCAGTCATTTAGTCTCAGTCAGTCAGTCATTCAGTCAGTCAGTCAGTCAGGCAGTCAGTCAGTCAGTCAGTCGGTCAGTCCTGTGCAGTCAGTTAGTCACTAAAGCAGTCAGTCAGTCTCAGTCAGTCAGTCAGTCAGTCAGTCCAGTCCAGTCTCAGTCAGTCAGTCAGTCAGTCTCGGTCAGTCAGTCAGTCAGTTATTCAGTCAGTCAGTCAGTCAGGCAGTCAGTCAGTCGGTCAGCCTTATTCAGTCAGTCTGTCAGTCAGTCAGTCAGTCAGTCAGCCTTATTCAGTCAGTCTGTCAGTCATCCTTATTCAGTCAGTCTGTCAGTCAGTCAGTCGGTCAGTCCTGTCCAGTCAGTTAGTCAGTCAAGCAGTCAGTCAGGTAGTCAAGCAGTCAGTCAGTCAGTGTCAGTCAGTCATTAAGTCATTCAGTCAGTCAGTGAAATAGCCAGTCAGAGAGTCAAGCAGTCAGTCAGTCAGTCTCAGTCAGTCAGTTAGTCAGTCAGTCAGTCAGTCAGTCAGTCAGTCCAGTCTCAGTCAGTCAGGCAGTTTGTCAGTCAGTCTCGGTCAGTCAGTGAGTCAGTCAGTCAGTATCAGTCAGTCAGTGAGTCAGTCTGTCAGTCAGGCAGTATCAGTCAGGCAGTAAGACTCCGCTCGACAGAACTCCGATAGCCTAATGGCTAGACCGCTGGTCTTCCAAGTGAGTGGCCTGGGTTCGAGTCCCAGCCGGAGCGAATATCTTCAATGTATATATTTCTTTTCTAATTTGAAAATGCTTTTTCTTTCAATTTCTTTCCTTTGCAATTATTGATTATTTATGTAGGGAAGAAAATTCTGAGTCAGTTTAATTTTTCGACACGAAGATTTCAAAGTGTTTAAATAAACAATTACCAAGGTGCATTTTTTGTTTTTATTATATTTAAAACTCCCACCGACAGAGCTCCCATAGACTAATGGCTAGAGTGTTAGGTTCCAAGCGAGTGGCCCTGGGTTCGAGTCCCAGCCTGAACGAAAATCTTCGAAGTATACTTTTAGTTTCTAATTTGAAATTTCTTCTTCTTTTTTTTTAATTTTTCTCTTTTGCGAATATTGATTATTTATGTAGGGAGAAAAATTCTGAGTCAGTTTAATTATTCGACCTGTAAATTTCAAAGTGCTTGAATCAATAATTACCAAGGTGCATTTTTTGTTTTTATTATATTTAAGACATCCATCGACAGAGCTCCGATAGCTAATGGCTAGACCGTTGGGTCCCAAGCGCGTGGTACTGGGTTCGAGTCCCGGCCGGAACGAAAATCTTCCATGTATATATTTCTCTTCTAATTTGAAGATTCTTTTTTTTTTCAATTTCTTTCTTTTGCAAATATGGATTATTTATGTACGGAAGAAAATTCTGAGTCAGTTTAATCATTCGACCTTTAGATTTCAAAGATTTTAGATCAATAATTACTAAGGTGCATTTTTTGTTTTTATTATAATTAAGACATTGATCAACAGAGATCCGATAGTATATTGGCGAGAGCGTTGGGCTTCCATGAGTACCGACCTGGGTTCAAATCCCAGCCGGAAAGGAAATCTTAAATGCAAATATTTTTTATAATTCTTTTTTTTTTATTTTTCCCTTTTGCGAAGTCAGTCAGTCAGTCTGACAGTCAATCAGTCAAGCACTCAGTCATTCAGTCTCAGTCAGTCAGTCCAGTCAGTCAGTCACTCAGTCAGTCAGTTAGTCCTTCAGCCAGTCAGTCAAGCAGTCAGTCATTTAGTCTCAGTCAGTCAGTCATTCAGTCAGTCAGTCAGTCAGGCAGTCAGTCAGTCAGTCAGTCAGTCAGGCAGGCAGTCAGTCAGTCAGTCAGTCGGTCAGTCCTGTGCAGTCAGTTAGTCACTAAAGCAGTCAGTCAGTCTCAGTCAGTCAGTCAGTCAGTCTCGGTCAGTCAGTCAGTCAGTCACTCAGTCAGTCAGTTAGTCCTTCAGCCAGTCAGTCAAGCAGTCAGTCATTTAGTCTCAGTCAGTCAGTCATTCAGTCAGTCAGTCAGTCAGGCAGTCAGTCAGTCAGTCAGTCGGTCAGTCCTGTGCAGTCAGTTAGTCACTAAAGCAGTCAGTCAGTCTCAGTCAGTCAGTCAGTCAGTCAGTCCAGTCCAGTCTCAGTCAGTCAGTCAGTCAGTCTCGGTCAGTCAGTCAGTCAGTTATTCAGTCAGTCAGTCAGTCAGGCAGTCAGTCAGTCGGTCAGCCTTATTCAGTCAGTCTGTCAGTCAGTCAGTCAGTCAGCCTTATTCAGTCAGTCTGTCAGTCATCCTTATTCAGTCAGTCTGTCAGTCAGTCAGTCGGTCAGTCCTGTCCAGTCAGTTAGTCAGTCAAGCAGTCAGTCAGGTAGTCAAGCAGTCAGTCAGTCAGTGTCAGTCAGTCATTTAGTCATTCAGTCAGTCAGTGAAATAGCCAGTCAGAGAGTCAAGCAGTCAGTCAGTCAGTCTCAGTCAGTCAGTTAGTCAGTCAGTCAGTCAGTCAGTCAGTCAGTCCAGTCTCAGTCAGTCAGGCAGTTAGTCAGTCAGTCTCGGTCAGTCAGTGAGTCAGTCAGTCAGTATCAGTCAGTCAGTGAGTCAGTCTGTCAGTCAGGCAGTATCAGTCAGGCAGTAAGACTCCGCTCGACAGAACTGCGATAGCCTAATGGCTAGACCGCTGGTCTTCCAAGCGAGTGGCCTGGGTTCGAGTCCCAGCCGGAGCGAATATCTTCAATGTATATATTTCTTTTCTAATTTGAAAATTCTTTTTTTTTTCAATTTCTTTCCTTTGCAATTATTGATTATTTATGTAGGGAAGAAAATTCTGAGTCAGTTTAATTTTTCGACACGAAGATTTCAAAGTGTTTAAATAAACAATTACCAAGGTGCATTTTTTGTTTTTATTATATTTAAAACTCCCAACGACAGAGCTCCCATAGACTAAAGGCTAGAGTGTTAGGCTTCCAAGCGAGTGGCCCTGGGTTCGAGTCCCAGCCTGAACGAAAATCTTCAAAGTATACTTTTAGTTTCTAATTTGAAATTTCTTCTTCTTTTTTTTTAATTTTTCTCTTTTGCGAATATTGATTATTTATGTAGGGAGAAAAATTCTGAGTCAGTTTAATTATTCGTCCTGTAAATTTCAAAGTGTTTGAATCAATAATTACCAAGGTGCATTTTTTGTTTTTATTATATTTAAGACCTCCATCGACAGAGCTACGATAGCCTAATGGCTAGACCGTTGGGTTCCTAGCGCGTGGTACTGGGTTCGAGTCCGGGCCGGAAAGGAAATCTTAAATGCAAATATTTTTTTCTAATTTTATAATTCTTTTTTTATATTTTTCCCTTTTGCGAAGTCAGTCATTCAGTCTCAGTCAGTCAGTCCAGTCAGTCAGTCACTCAGTCAGTCAGTTAGTCCTTCAGCCAGTCAGTCAAGCAGTCAGTCATTTAGTCTCAGTCAGTCAGTTAGTCAGGCAGTCAGTCAGTCAGTCAGTCGGTCAGTCCTTTGCAGTCAGTTAGTCACTAAAGCAGTCAGTCAGTCTCAGTCAGTCAGTCAGTCAGTCAGTCAGTCCAGTCCAGTCTCAGTCAGTCAGTCAGTCAGTCTCGGTCAGTCAGTCAGTCAGTCATTCAGTCAGTCAGTCAGTCAGCCTTATTCAGTCAATCTGTCAGTCATCCTTATTCAGTCAGTCTGTCAGTCAGTCAGTCGGTCAGTCCTGTCCAGTCAGTTAGTCAGTCAAGCAGTCAGTCAGGTAGTCAAGCAGTCAGTCAGTCAGTGTCAGTCAGTCATTTAGTCATTCAGTCAGTCAGTGAAATAGCCAGTCAGAGAGTCAAGCAGTCAGTCAGTCAGTCTCAGTCAGTCAGTTAGTCAGTCAGTCAGTCAGTCCAGTCTCAGTCAGTCAGGCAGTTAGTCAGTCAGTCTCGGTCAGTCAGTGAGTCAGTCAGTCAGTATCACTCAGTCAGTGAGTCAGTCTGTCAGTCAGGCAGTATCAGTCAGGCAGTAAGACTCCGCTCGACAGAACTCCGATAGCCTAATGGCTAGACCACTGGTCTTCCAAGCGAGTGGCCTGGGTTCGAGTCCCTGCCGGAGCGAATATCTTCAATGTATATATTTCTTTTCTAATTTGAAAATGCTTTTTTTTTCAATTTCTTTCCTTTGCAATTATTGATTATTTATGTAGGGAAGAAAATTCTGAGTCAGTTTAATTTTTCGACACGAAGATTTCAAAGTGTTTAAATAAACAATTACCAAGGTGCATTTTTTGTTTTTATTATATTTAAAACTCCCACCGACAGAGCTCCCATAGACTAATGGCTAGAGTGTTAGGTTCCAAGCGAGTGGCCCTGGGTTCGAGTCCCAGCCTGAACGAAAATCTTCGAAGTATACTTTTAGTTTCTAATTTGAAATTTCTTCTTCTTTTTTTTTTAATTTTTCTCTTTTGCGAATATTGATTATTTATGTAGGGAGAAAAATTCTGAGTCAGTTTAATTATTCGACCTGTAAATTTCAAAGTGCTTGAATCAATAATTACCAAGGTGCATTTTTTGTTTTTATTATATTTAAGACATCCATCGACAGAGCTCCGATAGCTAATGGCTAGACCGTTGGGTCCCAAGCGCGTGGTACTGGGTTCGAGTCCCGGCCGGAACGAAAATCTTCCATGTATATATTTCTCTTCTAATTTGAAGATTCTTTTTTTTTTCAATTTCTTTCTTTTGCAAATATGGATTATTTATGTACGGAAGAAAATTCTGAGTCAGTTTAATCATTCGACCTTTAGATTTCAAAGATTTTAGATCAATAATTACTAAGGTGCATTTTTTGTTTTTATTATAATTAAGACACCGATCAACAGAGATCCGATAGTATATTGGCGAGAGCGTTGGGCTTCCATGAGTGTCGCCCTGGGTTCAAATCCCAGCCGGAAAGGAAATCTTAAATGCAAATATTTTTTCTAATTTTATAATTCTTTTTTTTTTATTTTTCCCTTTTGCGAAGTCAGTCAGTCAGTCTGACAGTCAATCAGTCAAGCACTCAGTCATTCAGTCTCAGTCAGTCAGTCCAGTCAGTCAGTCACTCAGTCAGTCAGTTAGTCCTTCAGCCAGTCAGTCAAGCAGTCAGTCATTTAGTCTCAGTCAGTCAGTCATTCAGTCAGTCAGTCAGTCAGGCAGTCAGTCAGTCAGTCAGTCAGTCAGTCAGTCAGGCAGTCAGTCAGTCAGTCAGTCAGTCAGTCAGGCAGTCAGTCAGTCAGTCAGTCGGTCAGTCCTGTGCAGTCAGTTAGTCACTAAAGCAGTCAGTCAGTCTCAGTCAGTCAGTCAGTCAGTCTCGGTCAGTCAGTCAGTCAGTCAGTCAGTCAGGCAGTCAGTCAGTCTGTCAGCCTTATTCAGTCAGTCTGTCAGTCAGTCAGTCAGTCAGCCTTATTCAGTCAGTCTGTCAGTCATCCTTATTCAGTCAGTCTGTCAGTCAGTCAGTCGGTCAGTCCTGTCCAGTCAGTTAGTCAGTCAAGCAGTCAGTCAGGTAGTCAAGCAGTCAGTCAGTCAGTCGGTCAGTCCTGTCCAGTCAGTTAGTCAGTCAAGCAGTCAGTCAGGTAGTCAAGCAGTCAGTCAGTCAGTGTCAGTCAGTCATTTAGTCATACAGTCAGTCAGTGAAATAGCCAGTCAGAGAGTCAAGCAGTCAGTCAGTCAGTCTCAGTCAGTCAGTTAGTCAGTCAGTCAGTCAGTCAGTCAGTCAGTCCAGTCTCACTCAGTCAGGCAGTTAGTCAGTCAGTCTCGGTCAGTCAGTGAGTCAGTCAGTCAGTATCAGTCAGTCAGTGAGTCAGTCTGTCAGTCAGGCAGTATCAGTCAGGCAGTAAGACTCCGCTCGACAGAACTCCGATAGCCTAATGGCTAGACCGCTGGTCTTCCAAGCGAGTGGCCTGGGTTCGAGTCCCAGCCGGAGCGAATATCTTCAATGTATATATTTCTTTTCTAATTTGAAAATTCTTTTTTTTTTCAATTTCTTTCCTTTGCAATTATTGATTATTTATGTACTGAAGAAAATTCTGAGTCAGTTTAATTTTTCGACACGAAGATTTCAAAGTGTTTAAATAAACAATTACCAAGGTGCATTTTTTGTTTTTATTATATTTAAAACTCCCACCGACAGAGCTCCCATAGACTAATGGCTAGAGTGTTAGGCTTCCAAGCGAGTGGCCCTGGGTTCGAGTCCCAGCCTGAACGAAAATCTTCAATGTATACTTTTAGTTTCTAATTTGAAATTTCTTCTTCTTTTTTTTTTTAATTTTTCTCTTTTGCGAATATTGATTATTTATGTAGGGAGAAAAATTCTGAGTCAGTTTAATTATTCGACCTGTAAATTTCAAAGTGTTTGAATCAATAATTACCAAGGAGCATTTTTTGTTTTTATTATATTTAAGACTTCCATCGACAGAGCTCCGATAGCCTAATGGCTAGACCGTTGGGTTCCAAGCGCGTGGTACTGGGTTCGAGTCCCGGCCGGAACGAAAATCTTCCATGTATATATTTCTCTTCTAATTTGAAGATTCTTTTTTTTTTCAATTTCTTTCTTTTGCAAATATGGATTATTTATGTACGGAAGAAAATTCTGAGTCAGTTTAATCATTCGACCTTTAGATTTCAAAGATTTTACATCAATAATTACTAAGGTGCATTTTTTGTTTTTATTATAATTAAGACACCGATCAACAGAGATCCGATAGTATATTGGCGAGAGCGTTGGGCTTCCATGAGTGTCGCCCTGGGTTCAAATCCCAGCCGGAAAGGAAATCTTAAATGCAAATATTTTTTCTAATTTTATAATTCTTTTTTTTTTATTTTTCCCTTTTGCGAAGTCAGTCAGTCAGTCTGACAGTCAATCAGTCAAGCACTCAGTCATTCAGTCTCAGTCAGTCAGTCCAGTCAGTCAGTCACTCAGTCAGTCAGTTAGTCCTTCAGCCAGTCAGTCAAGCAGTCAGTCATTTAGTCTCAGTCAGTCAGTCATTCAGTCAGTCAGTCAGTCAGGCAGTCAGTCAGTCAGTCAGTCAGTCAGTCAGGCAGTCAGTCAGTCAGTCAGTCAGTCAGTCAGGCAGTCAGTCAGTCGGTCAGTCCTGTGCAGTCAGTTAGTCACTAAAGCAGTCAGTCAGTCTCAGTCAGTCAGTCAGTCAGTCTCGGTCAGTCAGTCAGTCAGTCAGTCAGTCAGGCAGTCAGTCAGTCTGTCAGCCTTATTCAGTCAGTCTGTCAGTCAGTCAGTCAGTCAGCCTTATTCAGTCAGTCTGTCAGTCATCCTTATTCAGTCAGTCTGTCAGTCAGTCAGTCGGTCAGTCCTGTCCAGTCAGTTAGTCAGTCAAGCAGTCAGTCAGGTAGTCAAGCAGTCAGTCGGTCAGTCCTGTCCAGTCAGTTAGTCAGTCAAGCAGTCAGTCAGGTAGTCAAGCAGTCAGTCAGTCAGTGTCAGTCAGTCATTTAGTCATACAGTCGGTCAGTGAAATAGCCAGTCAGAGAGTCAAGCAGTCAGTCAGTCAGTCTCAGTCAGTCAGTTAGTCAGTCAGTCAGTCAGTCAGTCAGTCAGTCCAGTCTCACTCAGTCAGGCAGTTAGTCAGTCAGTCTCGGTCAGTCAGTGAGTCAGTCAGTCAGTATCAGTCAGTCAGTGAGTCAGTCTGTCAGTCAGGCAGTATCAGTCAGGCAGTAAGACTCCGCTCGACAGAACTCCGATAGCCTAATGGCTAGACCGCTGGTCTTCCAAGCGAGTGGCCTGGGTTCGAGTCCCAGCCGGAGCGAATATCTTCAATGTATATATTTCTTTTCTAATTTGAAAATTCTTTTTTTTTTCAATTTCTTTCCTTTGCAATTATTGATTATTTATGTACTGAAGAAAATTCTGAGTCAGTTTAATTTTTCGACACGAAGATTTCAAAGTGTTTAAATAAACAATTACCAAGGTGCATTTTTTGTTTTTATTATATTTAAAACTCCCACCGACAGAGCTCCCATAGACTAATGGCTAGAGTGTTAGGCTTCCAAGCGAGTGGCCCTGGGTTCGAGTCCCAGCCTGAACGAAAATCTTCAATGTATACTTTTAGTTTCTAATTTGAAATTTCTTCTTCTTTTTTTTTTTTAATTTTTCTCTTTTGCGAATATTGATTATTTATGTAGGGAGAAAAATTCTGAGTCAGTTTAATTATTCGACCTGTAAATTTCAAAGTGTTTGAATCAATAATTACCAAGGAGCATTTTTTGTTTTTATTATATTTAAGACTTCCATCGACAGAGCTCCGATAGCCTAATGGCTAGACCGTTGGGTTCCAAGCGCGTGGTACTGGGTTCGAGTCCCGGCCGGAACGAAAATCTTCCATGTATATATTTCTCTTCTAATTTGAAGATTCTTTTTTTTTTCAATTTCTTTCTTTTGCAAATATGGATTATTTATGTACGGAAGAAAATTCTGAGTCAGTTTAATCATTCGACCTTTAGATTTCAAAGATTTTAGATCAATAATTACTAAGGTGCATTTTTTGTTTTTATTATAATTAAGACACCGATCAACAGAGATCCGATAGTATATTGGCGAGAGCGTTGGGCTTCCATGAGTGTCGCCCTGGGTTCAAATCCCAGCCGGAAAGGAAATCTTAAATGCAAATATTTTTTCTAATTTTATAATTCTTTTTTTTTTATTTTTCCCTTTTGCGAAGTCAGTCAGTCAGTCTGACAGTCAATCAGTCAAGCACTCAGTCATTCAGTCTCAGTCAGTCAGTCCAGTCAGTCAAGCACTCAGTCATTCAGTCTCAGTCAGTCAGTCCAGTCAGTCAAGCAGTCAGTCATTTAGTCTCAGTCAGTCAGTCATTCAGTCAGTCAGTCAGTCAGGCAGTCAGTCAGTCAGTCAGTCGGTCAGTCCTGTGCAGTCAGTTAGTCACTAAAGCAGTCAGTCAGTCTCAGTCAGTCAGTCAGTCAGTCCAGTCCGGTCTCAGTCAGTCAGTCAATCAGTCTCGGTCAGTCAGTCAGTCAGTCATTCAGTCAGTCAGTCAGTCAGGCAGTCAGTCAGTCGGTCCGCCTTATTCAGTCAGTCTGTCAGTCAGTCAGTCATCCTTATTCAGTCAGTCTGTCAGTCAGTCAGTCGGTCAGTCCTGTCCAGTCAGTTAGTCAGTCAAGCAGTCAGTCAGGTAGTCAAGCAGTCAGTCAGTCAGTGTCAGTCAGTCATTTAGTCATTCAGTCAGTCAGTGAAATAGCCAGTCAGAGAGTCAAGCAGTCAGTCAGTCAGTCTCAGTCAGTCAGTCAGTCAGTCAGTCAGTCAGGCAGTTAGTCAGTCAGTCAGTCAGTCAGTCAGCAGTTAGTCAGTCAGTCTCGGTCAGTCAGTGAGTCAATCAGTCAGTATCAGTCAGTCAGTGAGTCAGTCTGTCAGTCAGGCAGTATCAGTCAGGCAGTAAGACTCCGCTCGACAGAACTCCGATAGCCTAATGGCTAGACCGCTGGTCTTCCAAGCGAGTGGCCTGGGTTCGAGTCCCAGCCGGAGCGAATATCTTCAATGTATATATTTCTTTTCTAATTTGAAAATTCTTTTTTTTTCTCAGTCAGTCAGTCCAGTCAGTCAGTCAGTCACTCAGTCAGTCAGTTAGTCCTTCAATTCAAGCAGTCAGTCATTTAGTCTCAGTCAGTCAGTTAGTCCTTCATCAGTCAAGCAGTCAGTCATTTAGTCTCAGTCAGTCAGTCAGTCAGTCTCAGTCCTGTGCAGTCAGTTAGTCACTAAAGCAGTCAGTCAGTCTCAGTCAGTCAGTCAGTCAGTCAGTCCAGTCCAGTTTCAGTCAGTCAGTCAGTCTCGGTCAGTCAGTCAGTCAGTCATTCAGTCAGTCAGTCAGTCAGTCGGTCAGCCTTATTCAGTCAGTCTGTCAGTCAGTCAGTCAGTCAGCCTTATTCAGTCAGTCTGTCAGTCATCCTTATTCAGTCAGTCAGTCAGTCAGTCGGTCAGTCCTGTCCAGTCAGTTAGTCAGTCAAGCAGTCAGTCAGGTAGTCAAGCAGTCAGTCAGTCAGTGTCAGTCAGTCATTTAGTCATTCAGTCAGTCAGTGAAATAGCCAGTCAGAGAGTCAAGCAGTCAGTCAGTCAGTCTCAGTCAGTCAGTCAGTCAGTCAGTCAGTCCAGTCTCAGTCAGTCAGGCAGTTAGTCAGTCAGTCTCGGTCAGTCAGTGAGTCAATCAGTCAGTATCAGTCAGTCAGTGAGTCAGTCTGTCAGTCAGGCAGTATCAGTCAGGCAGTAAGACTCCGCTCGACAGAACTCCGATAGCCTAATGGCTAGACCGCTGGTCTTCCAAGCGAGTGGCCTGGGTTCGAGTCCCAGCCGGAGCGAATATCTTCAATGTATATATTTCTTTTCTAATTTGAAAATTCTTTTTTTTTTCAATTTCTTTCCTTTGCAATTATTGATTATTTATGTAGGGAAGAAAATTCTGAGTCAGTTTAATTTTTCGACACGAAGATTTCAAAGTGTTTAAATAAACAATTACCAAGGTGCATTTTTTGTTTTTATTATATTTAAAACTCCCACCGACAGAGCTCCCATAGACTAATGGCTAGAGTGTTAGGCTTCCAAGCGAGTGGCCCTGGGTTCGAGTCCCAGCCTGAACGAAAATCTTCAATGTATACTTTTAGTTTCTAATTTGAAATGTCTTCTTCTTTTTTTTTAATTTTTCTCTTTTGCGAATATTGATTATTTATGTAGGGAGAAAAATTCTGAGTCAGTTTAATTATTCGACCTGTAAATTTCAAAGTGTTTGAATCAATAATTACCAAGGTGCATTTTTTGTTTTTATTATATTTAAGACTTTCACCGACAGAGCTCCGATAGCCTAATGGCTAGACCGTTGGGTTCCAAGCGCGTGGTACTGGGTTCGAGTCCCGGCCGGAACGAAAATCTTCCATGTATATATTTCTCTTCTAATTTGAAGATTCTTTTTTTTTTCAATTTCTTTCTTTTGCAAATATGGATTATTTATGTACGGAAGAAAATTATGAGTCAGTTTAATCATTCGACCTTTAGATTTCAAAGATTTTAGATCAATAATTACTAAGGTGCATTTTTTGTTTTTATTATAATTAAGACACCGATCAACAGAGATCCGATAGTATATTGGCGAGGGCGTTGGGCTTCCATGAGTGTCGCCCTGGGTTCAAATCCCAGCCGGAAAGGAAATCTTAAATGCAAATATTTTTTTCTAATTTTATAATTTTTTTTTTTTATTTTTCCCTTTTGCGAAGTCAGTCAGTCAGTCTGACAGTCAATCAGTCAAGCACTCAGTCAGTCAGTCCATTCAGTCAGTCACTCAGTCAGTCAGTTAGTCCTTCAGCCAGTCTGTCAAGCAGTCAGTCATTTAGTCTCAGTCAGTCAGTCATTCAGTCAGTCAGTCAGTCAGGCAGTCAGTCAGTCAGTCAGTCGGTCAGTCCTGTGCAGTCAGTTAGTCACTAAAGCAGTCAGTCAGTCTCAGTCAGTCAGTCAGTCAGTCAGTCCAGTCCAGTCTCAGTCAGTCAGTCAGTCAGTCTCGGTCAGTCAGTCAGTCAGTCATTCAGTCAGTCAGGCAGTCAGTCAGTCGGTCCGCCTTATTCAGTCAGTCTGTCAGTCAGTCAGTCAGTCAGCCTTATTCAGTCAGTCTGTCAGTCATCCTTATTCAGTCAGTCTGTCAGTCAGTCAGTCGGTCAGTCCTGTCCAGTCAGTTAGTCAGTCAAGCAGTCAGTCAGGTAGTCAAGCAGTCAGTCAGTCAGTGTCAGTCAGTCATTTAGTCATTCAGTCAGTCAGTGAAATAGCCAGTCAGAGAGTCAAGCAGTCAGTCAGTCAGTCTCAGTCAGTCAGTTAGTCAGTCAGTCAGTCAGTCAGTCCAGTCTCAGTCAGTCAGGCAGTTAGTCAGTCAGTCTCGGTCAGTCAGTGAGTCAATCAGTCAGTATCAGTCAGTCAGTGAGTCAGTCTGTCAGTCAGGCAGTATCAGTCAGGCAGTAAGACTCCGCTCGACTGAACTCCGATAGCCTAATGGCTAGACCGCTGGTCTTCCAAGCGAGTGGCCTGGGTTCGAGTCCCAGCCGGAGCGAATATCTTCAATGTATATATTTCTTTTCTAATTTGAAAATTCTTTTTTTTTCAATTTCTTTCCTTTGCAATTATTGATTATTTATGTAGGGAAGAAAATTCTGAGTCAGTTTAATTTTTCGACACGAAGATTTCAAAGTGTTTAAATAAACAATTACCAAGGTGCATTTTTTGTTTTTATTATATTTAAAACTCCCACCGACAGAGCTCCCATAGACTAATGGCTAGAGTGTTAGGCTTCCAAGCGAGTGGCCCTGGGTTCGAGTCCCAGCCTGAACGAAAATCTTCAATGTATACTTTTAGTTTCTAATTTGAAATGTCTTCTTCTTTTTTTTTAATTTTTCTCTTTTGCGAATATTGATTATTTATGTAGGGAGAAAAATTCTGAGTCAGTTTAATTATTCGACCTGTAAATTTCAAAGTGTTTGAATCAATAATTACCAAGGTGCATTTTTTGTTTTTATTATATTTAAGACTTTCACCGACAGAGCTCCGATAGCCTAATGGCTAGACCGTTGGGTTCCAAGCGCGTGGTACTGGGTTCGAGTCCCGGCCGGAACGAAAATCATCCATGTATATATTTCTCTTCTAATTTGAAGATTCTTTTTTTTTTCAATTTCTTTCTTTTGCAAATATGGATTATTTATGTACGGAAGAAAATTATGAGTCAGTTTAATCATTCGACCTTTAGATTTCAAAGATTTTAGATCAATAATTACTAAGGTGCATTTTTTGTTTTTATTATAATTAAGACACCGAGCAACAGAGATCCGATAGTATATTGGCGAGGGCGTTGGGCTTCCATGAGTGTCGCCCTGGGTTCAAATCCCAGCCGGAAAGGAAATCTTAAATGCAAATATTTTTTTCTAATTTTATAATTCTTTTTTTTTTATTTTTCCCTTTTGCGAAGTCAGTCAGTCAGTCTGACAGTCAATCAGTCAAGCACTCAGTCATTCAGTCTCTGTCAGTCAGTCCATTCAGTCAGTCACTCAGTCAGTCAGTTAGTCCTTCAGCCAGTCAGTCAAGCAGTCAGTCATTTAGTCTCAGTCAGTCAGTCATTCAGTCAGTCAGTCAGTCAGGCAGTCAGTCAGTCAGTCAGTCGGTCAGTCCTGTGCAGTCAGTTAGTCACTAAAGCAGTCAGTCAGTCTCAGTCAGTCAGTCAGTCAGTCAGTCCAGTCCAGTCTCAGTCAGTCAGTCAGTCAGTCTCGGTCAGTCAGTCAGTCAGTCATTCAGTCAGTCAGTCAGTCAGGCAGTCAGTCAGTCGGTCCGCCTTATTCAGTCAGTCTGTCAGTCAGTCAGTCAGCCTTATTCAGTCAGTCTGTCAGTCATCCTTATTCAGTCAGTCTGTCAGTCAGTCAGCCGGTCAGTCCTGTCCAGTCAGTTAGTCAGTCAAGCAGTCAGTCAGGTAGTCAAGCAGTCAGTCAGTCAGTGTCAGTCAGTCATTTAGTCATTCAGTCAGTCAGTGAAATAGCCAGTCAGAGAGTCAAGCAGTCAGTCAGTCAGTCTCAGTCAGTCAGTTAGTCAGTCAGTCAGTCAGTCAGTCAGTCAGTCCAGTCTCAGTCAGTCAGGCAGTTAGTCAGTCAGTCTCGGTCAGTCAGTGAGTCAGTCAGTCAGTATCAGTCAGTCAGTGAGTCAGTCTGTCAGTCAGGCAGTATCAGTCAGGCAGTAAGACTCCGCTCGACAGAACTCCGATAGCCTAATGGCTAGACCGCTGGTCTTCCAAGCGAGTGGCCTGGGTTCGAGTCCCAGCCGGAGCGAATATCTTCAATGTATATATTTCTTTTCTAATTTGAAAATTCTTTTTTTTTCAATTTCTTTCCTTTGCAATTATTGATTATTTATGTAGGGAAGAAAATTCTGAGTCAGTTTAATTTTTCGACACGAAGATTTCAAAGTGTTTAAATAAACAATTACCAAGGTGCATTTTTTGTTTTTATTATATTTAAAACTCCCACCGACAGAGCTCCCATAGACTAATGGCTAGAGTGTTAGGCTTCCAAGCGAGTGGCCCTGGGTTCGAGTCCCAGCCTGAACGAAAATCTTCAATGTATACTTTTAGTTTCTAATTTGAAATTTCTTCTTCTTTTTTTTTTTAATTTTTTTCTTTTGCGAATATTGATTATTTATGTAGGGAGAAAAATTCTGAGTCAGTTTAATTATTCGACCTGTAAATTTCAAAGTGTTTGAATCAATAATTACCAAGGTGCATTTTTTGTTTTTATTATATTTAAGACTTCCATCGACAGAGCTCCGATAGCCTAATGGCTAGACCGTTGGGTTCCAAGCGCGTGGTACTGGGTTCGAGTCCCGGCCGGAACGAAAATCTTCCATGTATATATTTCTCTTCTAATTTGAAGATTCTTTTTTTTTTCAATTTCTTTCTTTTGCAAATATGGATTATTTATGTACGGAAGAAAATTCTGAGTCAGTTTAATCATTCGACCTTTAGATTTCAAAGATTTTAGATCAATAATTACTAAGGTGCATTTTTTGTTTTTATTATAATTAAGACACCGATCAACAGAGATCCGATAGTATATTGGCGAGAGCGTTGGGCTTCCATGAGTGTCGCCCTGGGTTCAAATCCCAGCCGGAAAGGAAATCTTAAATGCAAATATTTTTTTCTAATTTTATAATTCTTTTTTTTTATTTTTCCCTTTTGCGAAGTCAGTCAGTCAGTCTGACAGTCAATCAGTCAAGCACTCAGTCATTCAGTCTCTGTCAGTCAGTCCATTCAGTCAGTCACTCAGTCAGTCAGTTAGTCCTTCAGCCAGTCAGTCAAGCAGTCAGTCATTTAGTCTCAGTCAGTCAGTCATTCAGTCAGTCAGTCAGTCAGGCAGTCAGTCAGTCAGTCAGTCGGTCAGTCCTGTGCAGTCAGTTAGTCACTAAAGCAGTCAGTCAGTCTCAGTCAGTCAGTCAGTCAGTCAGTCCAGTCCAGTCTCAGTCAGTCAGTCAGTCAGTCTCGGTCAGTCAGTCAGTCAGTCATTCAGTCAGTCAGTCAGTCAGGCAGTCAGTCAGTCGGTCCGCCTTATTCAGTCAGTCTGTCAGTCAGTCAGTCAGTCAGCCTTATTCAGTCAGTCTGTCAGTCATCCTTATTCAGTCAGTCTGTCAGTCAGTCAGTCGGTCAGTCCTGTCCAGTCAGTTAGTCAGTCAAGCAGTCAGTCAGGTAGTCAAGCAGTCAGTCAGTCAGTGTCAGTCAGTCATTTAGTCATTCAGTCAGTCAGTGAAATAGCCAGTCAGAGAGTCAAGCAGTCAGTCAGTCAGTCTCAGTCAGTCAGTTAGTCAGTCAGTCAGTCAGTCAGTCAGTCAGTCCAGTCTCAGTCAGTCAGGCAGTTAGTCAGTCAGTCTCGGTCAGTCAGTGAGTCAGTCAGTCAGTATCAGTCAGTCAGTGAGTCAGTCTGTCAGTCAGGCAGTATCAGTCAGGCAGTAAGACTCCGCTCGACAGAACTCCGATAGCCTAATGGCTAGACCGCTGGTCTTCCAAGCGAGTGGCCTGGGTTCGAGTCCCAGCCGGAGCGAATATCTTCAATGTATATATTTCTTTTCTAATTTGAAAATTCTTTTTTTTTTCAATTTCTTTCCTTTGCAATTATTGATTATTTATGTAGGGAAGAAAATTCTGAGTCAGTTTAATTTTTCGACACGAAGATTTCAAAGTGTTTAAATAAACAATTACCAAGGTGCATTTTTTGTTTTTATTATATTTAAAACTCCCACCGACAGAGCTCCCATAGACTAATGGCTAGAGTGTTAGGCTTCCAAGCGAGTGGCCCTGGGTTCGAGTCCCAGCCTGAACGAAAATCTTCAATGTATACTTTTAGTTTCTAATTTGAAATTTCTTCTTCCTTTTTTTTTTAATTTTTTTCTTTTGCGAATATTGATTATTTATGTAGGGAGAAAAATTCTGAGTCAGTTTAATTATTCGACCTGTAAATTTCAAAGTGTTTGAATCAATAATTACCAAGGTGCATTTTTTGTTTTTATTATATTTAAGACTTCCATCGACAGAGCTCCGATAGCCTAATGGCTAGACCGTTGGGTTCCAAGCGCGTGGTACTGGGTTCGAGTCCCGGCCGGAACGAAAATCTTCCATGTATATATTTCTCTTCTAATTTGAAGATTCTTTTTTTTTTCAATTTCTTTCTTTTGCAAATATGGATTATTTATGTACGGAAGAAAATTCTGAGTCAGTTTAATCATTCGACCTTTAGATTTCAAAGATTTTAGATCAATAATTACTAAGGTGCATTTTTTGTTTTTATTATAATTAAGACACCGATCAACAGAGATCCGATAGTATATTGGCGAGAGCGTTGGGCTTCCATGAGTGTCGCCCTGGGTTCAAATCCCAGCCGGAAAGGAAATCTTAAATGCAAATATTTTTTTCTAATTTTATAATTCTTTTTTTTTATTTTTCCCTTTTGCGAAGTCAGTCAGTCAGTCTGACAGTCAATCAGTCAAGCACTCAGTCATTCAGTCTCAGTCAGTCAGTCCATTCAGTCAGTCATCAGTCAGTCAGTCAGTCAGTCAGCAGTCAGTCAGTCAGTCAGTCAGTCATTCAGTCAGTCAGTCAGTCAGGCAGTCAGTCAGTCAGTCAGTCGGTCAGTCAGTCAGTAAATAAAGCAGTCAGTCAGTCTCAGTCAGTCAGTCAGTCAGTCAGTCAGTCTCAGTCAGTCAGTCAGTCAGTCATTCAGTCAGTCAGTCAGTCAGGCAGTCAGTCAGTCGGTCCGCCTTATTCAGTCAGTCTGTCAGTCAGTCAGTCAGTCAGCCTTATTCAGTCAGTCTGTCAGTCATCCTTATTCAGTCAGTCTGTCAGTCAGTCAGTCGGTCAGTCCTGTCCAGTCAGTTAGTCAGTCAAGCAGTCAGTCAGGTAGTCAAGCAGTCAGTCAGTCAGTGTCAGTCAGTCATTTAGTCATTCAGTCAGTCAGTGAAATAGCCAGTCAGAGAGTCAAGCAGTCAGTCAGTCAGTCTCAGTCAGTCAGTTAGTCAGTCAGTCAGTCAGTCAGTCAGTCAGTCCAGTCTCAGTCAGTCAGGCAGTTAGTCAGTCAGTCTCGGTCAGTCAGTGAGTCAGTCAGTCAGTATCAGTCAGTCAGTGAGTCAGTCTGTCAGTCAGGCAGTATCAGTCAGGCAGTAAGACTCCGCTCGACAGAACTCCGATAGCCTAATGGCTAGACCGCTGGTCTTCCAAGCGAGTGGCCTGGGTTCGCCTCCCAGCCGGAGCGAATATCTTCAATGTATATATTTCTTTTCTAATTTGAAAATTCTTTTTTTTTTCAATTTCTTTCCTTTGCAATTATTGATTATTTATGTAGGGAAGAAAATTCTGAGTCAGTTTAATTTTTCGACACGAAGATTTCAAAGTGTTTAAATAAACAATTACCAAGGTGCATTTTTTGTTTTTATTATATTTAAAACTCCCACCGACAGAGCTCCCATAGACTAATGGCTAGAGTGTTAGGCTTCCAAGCGAGTGGCCCTGGGTTCGAGTCCCAGCCTGAACGAAAATCTTCAATGCATACTTTTAGTTTCTAATTTGAAATTTCTTCTTCCTTTTTTTTTTAATTTTTTTCTTTTGCGAATATTGATTATTTATGTAGGGAGAAAAATTCTGAGTCAGTTTAATTATTCGACCTGTAAATTTCAAAGTGTTTGAATCAATAATTACCAAGGTGCATTTTTTGTTTTTATTATATTTAAGACTTCCATCGACAGAGCTCCGATAGCCTAATGGCTAGACCGTTGGGTTCCAAGCGCGTGGTACTGGGTTCGAGTCCCGGCCGGAACGAAAATCTTTCATGTATATATTTCTCTTCTAATTTGAAGATTCTTTTTTTTTTCAATTTCTTTCTTTTGCAAATATGGATTATTTATGTACGGAAGAAAATTCTGAGTCAGTTTAATCATTCGACCTTTAGATTTCAAAGATTTTAGATCAATAATTACTAAGGTGCATTTTTTGTTTTTATTATAATTAAGACACCGATCAACAGAGATCCGATAGTATATTGGCGAGAGCGTTGGGCTTCCATGAGTGTCGCCCTGGGTTCAAATCCCAGCCGGAAAGGAAATCTTAAATGCAAATATTTTTTTCTAATTTTATAATTCTTTTTTTTTATTTTTCCCTTTTGCGAAGTCAGTCAGTCAGTCTGACAGTCAATCAGTCAAGCACTCAGTCATTCAGTCTCAGTCAGTCAGTCATTCAGTCAGTCAGTCAGTCAGGCAGTCAGTCAGTCAGTCAGTCAGCAGTCAGTCATTTACTCTCAGTCAGTCAGTCATTCAGTCAGTCAGTCAGTCAGGCAGTCAGTCAGTCAGTTAGTCAGTCACTCAGTCAGTCAGTTAGTCCTTCAGCCAGTCAGTCAAGCAGTCAGTCATTTAGTCTCAGTCAGTCAGTCATTCAGTCAGTCAGGCAGTCAGTCAGTCAGTCAGTCGGTCAGTCCTGTGCAGTCAGTTAGTCACTAAAGCAGTCAGTCAGTCTCAGTCAGTCAGTCAGTCAGTCAGTCCAGTCCAGTCTCAGTCAGTCAGTCAGTCAGTCTCGGTCAGTCAGTCAGTCAGTCATTCAGTCAGTCAGTCAGTCAGGCAGTCAGTCAGTCGGTCAGCCTTATTCAGTCAGTCTCTCAGTCAGTTAGTCAGTCAGCCTTATTCAGTCAGTCTGTCAGTCATCCTTATTCAGTCAGTCTGTCAGTCAGTCAGTCGGTCAGTCCTGTCCAGTCAGTTAGTCAGTCAAGCAGTCAGTCAGGTAGTCAAGCAGTCAGTCAGTCAGTGTCAGTCAGTCATTTAGTCATTCAGTCAGTCAGTGAAATAGCCAGTCAGAGAGTCAAGCAGTCAGTCAGTCAGTCTCAGTCAGTCAGTTAGTCAGTCAGTCAGTCAGTCAGTCAGTCAGTCAGTCAGTCCAGTCTCAGTCAGTCAGGCAGTTAGTCAGTCAGTCTCGGTCAGTCAGTGAGTCAGGCAGTCAGTATCAGTCAGTCAGTGAGTCAGTCTGTCAGTCAGTCAGTAAGACTCCGCTCGGCAGAACTCCGATAGCCTAATGGCTAGACCGCTGGTCTTCCAAGCGAGTGGCCTGGGTTCGAGTCCCAGCCGGAGCGAATATCTTCAATGTATATATTTCTTTTCTAATTTGAAAATTCTTTTTTTTTTTTCAATTTCTTTCCTTTGCAATTATTGATTATTTATGTAGGGAAGAAAATTCTGAGTCAGTTTAATTTTTCGACACGAAGATTTCAAAGTTTTTAAATAAACAATTACCAAGGTGCATTTTTTGTTTTTATTATATTTAAAACTCCCACCGACAGAGCTCCCATAGACTAATGGCTAGAGTGTTAGGCTTCCAAGCGAGTGGCCCTGGGTTCGAGTCCCAGCCTGAACGAAAATCTTCAATGTATACTTTTAGTTTCTAATTTGAAATGTCTTCTTCTTTTTTTTTAATTTTTCTCTTTTGCGAATATTGATTATTTATGTAGGGAGAAAAATTCTGAGTCAGTTTAATTATTCGACCTGTAAATTTCAAAGTGTTTGAATCAATAATTACCAAGGTGCATTTTTTGTTTTTATTATATTTAAGACTCTCACCGACAGAGCTCCGATAGCCTAATGGCTAGACCGTTGGGTTCCAAGCGCGTGGTACTGGGTTCGAGTCCCGGCCGGAACGAAGATCTTCCATGTATATATTTCTCTTCTAATTTGAAGATTCTTTTTTTTTTCAATTTCTTTCTTTTGCAAATATGGATTATTTATGTACGGAAGAAAATTATGAGTCAGTTTAATCATTCGACCTTTAGATTTCAAAGATTTTAGATCAATAATTACTAAGGTGCATTTTTTATTTTTATTATAATTAAGACACCGATCAACAGAGATCCGATAGTATATTGGCGAGGGCGTTGGGCTTCCATGAGTGTCGCCCTGGGTTCAAATCCCAGCCGGAAAGGAAAGCTTAAATGCAAATATTTTTTTCTAATTTTATAATTCTTTTTTTTTTATTTTTCCCTTTTGCGAAGTCAGTCAGTCAGTCTGACAGTCAATCAGTCAAGCACTCAGTCATTCAGTCTCAGTCAGTCAGTCCATTCAGTCAGTCACTCAGTCAGTCAGTTAGTCCTTCAGCCAGTCAGTCAAGCAGTCAGTCATTTAGTCTCAGTCAGTCAGTCATTCAGTCAGTCAGTCAGTCAGGCAGTCAGTCAGTCAGTCAGTCGGTCAGTCCTGTGCAGTCAGTTAGTCAATAAAGCAGTCAGTCAGTCTCAGTCAGTCAGTCCAGTCCAGTCTCAGTCAGTCAGTCAGTCAGTCTCGGTCAGTCTCGGTCAGTCAGTCATTCAGTCAGTCAGTCAGTCAGGCAGTCAGTCAGTCGGTCCGCCTTATTCAGTCAGTCTGTCAGTCAGTCAGTCAGCCTTATTCAGTCCGTCTGTCAGTCATCCTTATTCAGTCAGTCTGTCAGTCAGTCAGTCGGTCAGTCCTGTCCAGTCAGTTAGTCAGTCAAGCAGTCAGTCAGGTAGTCAAGCAGTCAGTCAGTCAGTGTCAGTCAGTCATTTAGTCATTCAGTCAGTCAGTGAAATAGCCAGTCAGAGAGTCAAGCAGTCAGTCAGTCAGTCTCAGTCAGTCAGTTAGTCAGTCAGTCAGTCAGTCAGTCAGTCAGTCCAGTCTCAGTCAGTCAGGCAGTTAGTCAGTCAGTCTCGGTCAGTCAGTGAGTCAGTCAGTCAGTATCAGTCAGTCAGTGAGTCAGTCTGTCAGTCAGGCAGTATCAGTCAGGCAGTAAGACTCCGCTCGACAGAACTCCGATAGCCTAATGGCTAGACCGCTGGTCTTCCAAGCGAGTGGCCTGGGTTCGCCTCCCAGCCGGAGCGAATATCTTCAATGTATATATTTCTTTTCTAATTTGAAAATTCTTTTTTTTTCAATTTCTTTCCTTTGCAATTATTGATTATTTATGTAGGGAAGAAAATTCTGAGTCAGTTTAATTTTTCGACACTAAGATTTCAAAGTGTTTAAATAAACAATTACCAAGGTGCATTTTTTGTTTTTATTATATTTAAAACTCCCACCGACAGAGCTCCCATAGACTAATGGCTAGAGTGTTAGGCTTCCAAGCGAGTGGCCCTGGGTTCGAGTCCCAGCCTGAACGAAAATCTTCAATGCATACTTTTAGTTTCTAATTTGAAATTTCTTCTTCTTTTTTTTTTAATTTTTTTCTTTTGCGAATATTGATTATTTATGTAGGGAGAAAAATTCTGAGTCAGTTTAATTATTCGACCTGTAAATTTCAAAGTGTTTGAATCAATAATTACCAAGGTGCATTTTTTGTTTTTATTATATTTAAGACTTCCATCGACAGAGCTCCGATAGCCTAATGGCTAGACCGTTGGGTTCCAAGCGCGTGGTACTGGGTTCGAGTCCCGGCCGGAACGAAAATCTTCCATGTATATATTTCTCTTCTAATTTGAAGATTCTTTTTTTTTTTCAATTTCTTTCTTTTGCAAATATGGATTATTTATGTACGGAAGAAAATTCTGAGTCAGTTTAATCATTCGACCTTTAGATTTCAAAGATTTTAGATCAATAATTACTAAGGTGCATTTTTTGTTTTTATTATAATTAAGAGACCGATCAACAGAGATCCGATAGTATATTGGCGAGAGCGTTGGGCTTCCATGAGTGTCGCCCTGGGTTCAAATCCCAGCCGGAAAGGAAATCTTAAATGCAAATATTTTTTTCTAATTTTATAATTCTTTTTTTTTATTTTTCCCTTTTGCGAAGTCAGTCAGTCAGTCTGACAGTCAATCAGTCAAGCACTCAGTCATTCAGTCTCAGTCAGTCAGTCCAGTCAGTCAGTCACTCAGTCAGTCAGTTAGTCCTTCAGCCAGTCAGTCAAGCTGTCAGTCATTTAGTCTCAGTCAGTCAGTCATTCAGTCAGTCAGTCAGTCAGGCAGTCAGTCAGTCAGTCAGTCGGTCAGTCCTGTGCAGTCAGTTAGTCACTAAAGCAGTCAGTCAGTCTCAGTCAGTCAGTCAGTCAGTCAGTCCAGTCCAGTCTCAGTCAGTCAGTCAGTCAGTCTCGGTCAGTCAGTCAGTCAGTCATTCAGTCAGTCAGTCAGTCAGGCAGTCAGTCAGTCGGTCAGCCTTATTCAGTCAGTCTCTCAGTCAGTTAGTCAGTCAGCCTTATTCAGTCAGTCTGTCAGTCATCCTTATTCAGTCAGTCTGTCAGTCAGTCAGTCGGTCAGTCCTGTCCAGTCAGTTAGTCAGTCAAGCAGTCAGTCAGGTAGTCAAGCAGTCAGTCAGTCAGTGTCAGTCAGTCATTTAGTCATTCAGTCAGTCAGTGAAATAGCCAGTCAGAGAGTCAAGCAGTCAGTCAGTCAGTCTCAGTCAGTCAGTTAGTCAGTCAGTCAGTCAGTCAGTCAGTCAGTCCAGTCTCAGTCAGTCAGGCAGTTAGTCAGTCAGTCTCGGTCAGTGAGTCAGTATCAGTCAGTCAGTGAGTCAGTCTGTCAGTCAGGCAGTATCAGTCAGGCAGTAAGACTCCGCTCGACAGAACTCCGATAGCCTAATGGCTAGACCGCTGGTCTTCCAAGCGAGTGGCCTGGGTTCGAGTCCCAGCCGGAGCGAATATCTTCAATGTATATATTTCTTTTCTAATTTGAAAATTCTTTTTTTTTTTTCAATTTCTTTCCTTTGCAATTATTGATTATTTATGTAGGGATGAAAATTCTGAGTCAGTTTAATTTTTCGACACGAAGATTTCAAAGTGTTTAAATAAACAATTACCAAGGTGCATTTTTTGTTTTTATTATATTTAAAACTCCCACCGACAGGGCTCCCATAGACTAATGGCTAGAGTGTTAGGCTTCCAAGCGAGTGGCCCTGGGTTCGAGTCCCAGCCTGAACGAAAATCTTCAATGTATACTTTTAGTTTCTAATTTGAAATTTCTTCTTCTTTTTTTTTTAATTTTTCTCTTTTGCGAATATTGATTATTTATGTAGGGAGAAAAATTCTGAGTCAGTTTAATTATTCGACCTGTAAATTTCAAAGTGTTTGAATCAATAATTACCAAGGTGCATTTTTTGTTTTTATTATATTTAAGACTTTCACCGACAGAGCTCCGATAGCCTAATGGCTAGACCGTTGGGTTCCAAGCGCGTGGTACTGGGTTCGAGTCCCGGCCGGAACGAAAATCTTCCATGTATATATTTCTCTTCTAATTTGAAGATTCTTTTTTTTTTCAATTTCTTTCTTTTGCAAATATGGATTATTTATGTACGGAAGAAAATTCTGAGTCAGTTTAATCATTCGACCTTTAGATTTCAAAGATTTTAGATCAATAATTACTAAGGTGCATTTTTTGTTTTTATTATAATTAAGACACCGATCAACATAGATCCGATAGTATATTGGCCAGAGCGTTGGGCTTCCATGAGTGTCGCTCTGGGTTCAAATCCCAGCCGGAAAGGAAATCTTAAATGCAAATATTTTTTTCTAATTTTATAATTCTTTTTTTTATTTTTCCCTTTTGCGAAGTCAGTCAGTCAGTCTGACAGTCAATCAGTCAAGCACTCAGTCATTCAGTCTCAGTCAGTCAGTCCAGTCAGTCAGTCACTCAGTCAGTCAGTTAGTCCTTCAGCCAGTCAGTCAAGCTGTCAGTCATTTAGTCTCAGTCAGTCAGTCATTCAGTCAGTCAGTCAGTCAGTCAGGCAGTCAGTCAGTCAGTCGGTCAGTCCTGTGCAGTCAGTTAGTCACTAAAGCAGTCAGTCAGTCTCAGTCAGTCAGTCAGTCAGTCAGTCCAGTCCAGTCTCAGTCAGTCAGTCAGTCAGTCTCGGTCAGTCAGTCAGTCAGTCATTCAGTCAGTCAGTCAGTCAGGCAGTCAGTCAGTCGGTCAGCCTTATTCAGTCAGTCTCTCAGTCAGTCAGTCAGTCAGCCTTATTCAGTCAGTCTGTCAGTCATCCTTATTCAGTCAGTCTGTCAGTCAGTCAGTCGGTCAGTCCTGTCCAGTCAGTTAGTCAGTCAAGCAGTCAGTCAGGTAGTCAAGCAGTCAGTCAGTCAGTGTCAGTCAGTCATTTAGTCATTCAGTCAGTCAGTGAAATAGCCAGTCAGAGAGTCAAGCAGTCAGTCAGTCAGTCTCAGTCAGTCAGTTAGTCAGTCAGTCAGTCAGTCAGTCCAGTCTCAGTCAGTCAGGCAGTTAGTCAGTCAGTCTCGGTCAGTGAGTCAGTATCAGTCAG
This sequence comes from Uloborus diversus, assembly GCF_026930045.1. Classification (NCBI taxonomy): domain Eukaryota; kingdom Metazoa; phylum Arthropoda; class Arachnida; order Araneae; family Uloboridae; genus Uloborus; species Uloborus diversus. The sequence goes on along the minus strand of NW_026558340.1, from coordinate 660,932 downwards.
TCAGTGAGTCAGTCTGTCAGTCAGGCAGTATCAGTCAGGCAGTAAGACTCCGCTCGACAGAACTCCGATAGCCTAATGGCTAGACCGCTGGTGTTCCAAGCGAGTGGCCTGGGTTCGAGTCCCAGCCGGAGCGAATATCTTCAATGTATATATTTCTTTTCTAATTTGAAAATTCTTTTTTTTTTTCAATTTCTTTCCTTTGCAATTATTGATTATTTATGTAGGGATGAAAATTCTGAGTCAGTTTAATTTTTCGACACGAAGATTTCAAAGTGTTTAAATAAACAATTACCAAGGTGCATTTTTTGTTTTTATTATATTTAAAACTCCCACCGACAGGGCTCCCATAGACTAATGGCTAGAGTGTTAGGCTTCCAAGCGAGTGGCCCTGGGTTCGAGTCCCAGCCTGAACGAAAATCTTCAATGTATACTTTTAGTTTCTAATTTGAAATTTCTTCTTCTTTTTTTTAATTTTTCTCTTTTGCGAATATTGATTATTTATGTAGGGAGAAAAATTCTGAGTCAGTTTAATTATTCGACCTGTAAATTTCAAAGTGTTTGAATCAATAATTACCAAGGTGCATTTTTTGTTTTTATTATATTTAAGACTTTCATCGACAGAGCTCCGATAGCCTAATGGCTAGACCGTTGGGTTCCAAGCGCGTGGTACTGGGTTCGAGTCCCGGCCGGAACGAAAATCTTCCATGTATATATTTCTCTTCTAATTTGAAGATTCTTTTTTTTTCAATTTCTTTCTTTTGCAAATATGGATTATTTATGTACGGAAGAAAATTATGAGTCAGTTTAATCATTCGACCTTTAGATTTCAAAGATTTTAGATCAATAATTACTAAGGTGCATTTTTTGTTTTTATTATAATTAAGACACCGATCAACATAGATCCGATAGTATATTGGCCAGAGCGTTGGGCTTCCATGAGTGTCGCCCTGGGTTCAAATCCCAGCCGGAAAGGAAATCTTAAATGCAAATATTTTTTTCTAATTTTATAATTCTTTTTTTTTTATTTTTCCCTTTTGCGAAGTCAGTCAGTCAGTCTGACAGTCAATCAGTCAAGCACTCAGTCATTCAGTCTCAGTCAGTCAGTCCAGTCAGTCAGTCACTCAGTTAGTCAGTTAGTCCTTCAGCCAGTCAGTCAAGCAGTCAGTCATTTAGTCTCAGTCAGTCAGTCATTCAGTCAGTCAGTCAGGCAGGCAGTCAGTCAGTCAGTCTCGGTCAGTCAGTCAGTCAGTCATTCAGTCAGTCAGTCAGTCAGGCAGTCAGTCAGTCGGTCCGCCTTATTCAGTCAGTCTGTCAGTCAGTCAGTCAGTCAGCCTTATTCAGTCAGTCTGTCAGTCATCCTTATTCAGTCAGTCTGTCAGTCAGTCAGTCGGTCAGTCCTGTCCAGTCAGTTAGTCAGTCAAGCAGTCAGTCAGGTAGTCAAGCAGTCAGTCAGCCAGTGTCAGTCAGTCATTTAGTCATTCAGTCAGTCAGTGAAATAGCCAGTCAGAGAGTCAAGCAGTCAGTCAGTCAGTCTCAGTCAGTCAGTTAGTCAGTCAGTCAGTCAGTCAGTCAGTCAGTCCAGTCTCAGTCAGTCAGGCAGTTAGTCAGTCAGTCTCGGTCAGTCAGTGAGTCATTCAGTCAGTATCAGTCAGTCAGTGAGTCAGTCTGTCAGTCAGGCAGTATCAGTCAGGCAGTAAGACTCCGCTCGACAGAACTCCGATAGCCTAATGGCTAGACCGCTGGTCTTCCAAGCGAGTGGCCTGGGTTCGAGTCCCAGCCGGAGCGAATATCTTCAATGTATATATTTCTTTTCTAATTTAAAAATTCTTTTTTTTTCAATTTCTTTCCTTTGCAATTATTGATTATTTATGTAGGGAAGAAAATTCTGAGTCAGTTTAATTTTTCGACACGAAGATTTCAAAGTGTTTAAATAAACAATTACCAAGGTGCATTTTTTGTTTTTATTATATTTAAAACTCCCACCGACAGAGCTCCCATAGACTAATGTCTAGAGTGTTAGGCTTCCAAGCGAGTGGCCCTGGGTTCGAGTCCCAGCCTGAACGAAAATCTTCAATGTATACTTTTAGTTTCTAATTTGAAATTTCTTCTTCTTTTTTTTTTAAATTTTTCTCTTTTGCGAATATTGATTATTTATGTAGGGAGAAAAATTCTGAGTCAGTTTAATTATTCGACCTGTAAATTTCAAAGTGTTTGAATCAATAATTACCAAGGTGCATTTTTTGTTTTTATTATATTTAAGACTTCCAACGACAGAGCTCCGATAGCCTAGTGGCTAGACCGTTGGGTTCCAAGCGCGTGGTACTGGGTTCGAGTCCCGGCCGGACGAAAATCTTCCATGTATATATTTCTCTTCTAATTTGAAGATTCTTTTTTTTTCAATTTCTTTCTTTTGCAAATATGGATTATTTATGTACGGAAGAAAATTCTGAGTCAGTTTAATCATTCGACCTTTAGATTTCAAAGATTTTAGATCAATAATTACTAAGGTGCATTTTTTGTTTTTATTAGAATTAAGACACCGATCAACAGAGATCCGATAGTATATTGGCGGGAGCGTTGAGCTTCCATGAGTGTCGCCCTGGGTTCAAATCCCAGCCGGAAAGGAAATCTTTAATGCAAATATTTTTTTCTAATTTTATAATTCTTTTTTTTTTATTTTTCCCTTTTGCGAAGTCAGTCAGTCAGTCTGACAGTCAATCAGTCAAGCACTCAGTCATTCTGTCTCAGTCACTCAGTCCAGTCAGTCAGTCACTCAGTCCGTCAGTTAGTCCTTCAGCCAGTCAGTCAAGCAGTCAGTCATATAGTCTCAGTCAGTCAGTCATTCAGTCAGTCAGTCAGTCAGGCAGTCAGTCAGTCAGTCAGTCGGTCAGTCCTGTGCAGTCAGTTAGTCACTAAAGCAGTCAGTCAGTCTCAGTCAGTCAGTCAGTCCAGTCCAGTCTCAGTCAGTCAGTCAGTCAGTCTCGGTCAGTCAGTCTGTCAGTCATTCAGTCAGTCAGTCAGTCAGGCAGTCAGTCAGTCGGTCAGCCTTATTCAGTCAGTCTGTCAGTCAGTCAGCCTTATTCAGTCAGTCTGTCAGTCATCCTTATTCAGTCAGTCTGTCAGTCAGTCAGTCGGTCAGTCCTGTCCAGTCAGTTAGTCAGTCAAGCAGTCAGTCAGGTAGTCAAGCAGTCAGTCAGTCAGTGTCAGTCAGTCATTTAGTCATTCAGTCAGTCAGTGAAATAGCCAGTCAGAGAGTCAAGCAGTCAGTCAGTCAGTCTCAGTCAGTCAGTTAGTCAGTCAGTCAGTCAGTCCAGTCTCAGTCAGTCAGGCAGTTAGTCAGTCAGTCTCGGTCAGTCAGTGAGTCAGTCAGTCAGTATCAGTCAGTCAGTGAGTCAGTCTGTCAGTCAGGCAGTATCAGTCAGGCAGTAAGACTCCGCTCGACAGAACTCCGATAGCCTAATGGCTAGGCCGCTGGTCTTCCAAGCGAGTGGCCTGGGTTCGAGTCCCAGCCGGAGCGAATATCTTCAATGTATATATTTCTTTTCTAATTTGAAAATTCTTTTTTTTTTTTAATTTCTTTCCTTTGCAATTATTGATTATTTATGTAGGGAAGAAAATTCTGAGTCAGTTTAATTTTTCGACACGAAGATTTCAAAGTGTTTAAATAAACAATTACCAAGGTGCATTTTTTGTTTTTATTATATTTAAAACTCCCACCGACAGAGCTCCCATAGACTAATGGCTAGAGTGTTAGGCTTCCAAGCGAGTGGCCCTGGGTTCGAGTCCCAGCCTGAACGAAAATCTTCAATGTATACTTTTAGTTTCTAATTTGAAATTTCTTCTTCTTTTTTTTTAAATTTTTCTCTTTTGCGAATATTGATTATTTATGTAGGGAGAAAAATTCTGAGTCAGTTTAATTATTTGACCTGTAAATTTCAAAGTGTTTGAATCAATAATTACCAAGGTGTATTTTTTGTTTTTATTATATTTAAGACTTCCATCGACAAAGCTCCGATAGCCTAATGGCTAGACCGTTGGGTTCCTACCGCGTGGTACTGGGTTCGAGTCCCGGCCGGAAAGGAAATCTTAAATGCAAATATTTTTTTCTAATTTTATAATTCTTTTTTTTTTATTTTTCCCTTTTGCGAAGTCAGTCAGTCAGTCTGACAGTCAATCAGTCAAGCACTCAGTCATTCAGTCTCAGTCAGTCAGTCCAGTCATTCAGTCACTCAGTCAGTCAGTTAGTCCTTCAGCCAGTCAGTCAAGCAGTCAGTCATTTAGTCGTAGTCAGTCAGTCATTCAGTCAGTCAGTCAGTCTGGCAGTCAGTCAGTCAGTCAGTCGGTCAGTCCTGTGCAGTCAGTTAGTCACTAAAGCAGTCAGTCAGTCTCAGTCAGTCAGTCAGTCAGTCAGTCCAGTCCAGTCTCAGTCAGTCAGTCAGTCAGTCAGTCTCGGTCAGTCAGTCAGTCAGTCGGTCAGCCTTATTCAGTCAGTCTGTCAGTCAGTCAGTCAGTCAGCCTTATTCAGTCAGTCTGTCAGTCAGTCAGTCGGTCAGTCCTGTCCAGTCAGTTAGTCAGTCAAGCAGTCAGTCAGGTAGTCAAGCAGTCAGTCAGTCAGTGTCAGTCAGTCATTTAGTCATTCAGTCAGTCAGTGAAATAGCCAGTCAGAGAGTCAAGCAGTCAGTCAGTCAGTCTCAGTCAGTCAGTCAGTCAGTCAGTCCAGTCTCAGTCAGTCAGGCAGTTAGTCAGTCAGTCTCGGTCAGTCAGTGAGTCAGTCAGTCAGTATCAGTCAGTCAGTGAGTCAGTCTGTCAGTCAGGCAGTATCAGTCAGGCAGTAAGACTCCGCTCGACAGAACTCCGATAGCCTAATGGCTAGACCGCTGGTCTTCCAAGCGAGTGGCCTGGGTTCGAGTCCCAGCCGGAGCGAATATCTTCAATGTATATATTTCTTTTCTAATTTGAAAATTCTTTTTTTTTCAATTTCTTTCCTTTGCAATTATTGATTATTTATGTAGGGAAGAAAATTCTGAGTCAGTTTAATTTTTCGACACGAAGATTTCAAAGTGTTTAAATAAACAATTACCAAGGTGCATTTTTTGTTTTTATTATATTTAAAACTCCCACCGACAGAGCTCCCATAGACTAATGGCTAGAGTGTTAGGTTTCCAAGCGAGTGGCCCTGGGTTCGAGTCCCAGCCTGAACGAAAATCTTCAATGTATACTTCTAGTTTCTAATTTGAAATTTTTTCTTCTTTTTTTTTTAATTTTTCTCTTTTGCGAATATTGATTATTTATGTAGGGAGAAACATTCTGAGTCAGTTTAATTATTCGACCTGTAAATTTCAAAGTGTTTGAATCAATAATTACCAAGGTGCATTTTTTGTTTTTATTATATTTAAGACTTCCATCGAAAGAGCTCCGATAGCCTAATGGCTAGACCGTTGGGTTCCTAGCGCGTGGTACTGGGTTCAAGTCCCGGCCGGAACGAAAATCTTCCATGTATATATTTCTCTTCTAATTTGAAGATTCTTTTTTTTTCAATTTCTTTCTTTTGCAAATATGGATTATTTATGTACGGAAGAAAATTCTGAGTCAGTTTAATCATTCGACCTTTAGATTTCAAAGATTTTAGATCAATAATTACTAAGGTGCATTTTTGTTTTTATTATAATTAAGACACCGATCAACAGAGATCCGATAGTATATTGGCGAGAGCGTTGGGCTTCCATGAGTGTCGCCCTGGGTTCAAATCCCAGCCGGAAAGGAAATCTTAAATGCAAATATTTTTTTCTAATTTTATAATTCTTTTTTTTTTATTTTTCCCTTTTGCGAAGTCAGTCAGTCAGTCTGACAGTCAATCAGTCAAGCACTCAGTCGTTCAGTCTCAGTCAGTCAGTCCAGTCAGTCAGTCACTCAGTCAGTCAGTTAGGCCTTCAGCCAGTCAGTCAAGCAGTCAGTCATTTAGTCTCAGTCAGTCAGTCAGTCAGGCAGTCAGTCAGTCAGTCAGTCGGTCAGTCCTGTGCAGTCAGTTAGTCACTAAAGCAGTCAGTCAGTCTCAGTCAGTCAGTCAGTCAGTCAGTCCAGTCCAGTCTCAGTCAGTCAGTCAGTCTCGGTCAGTCAGTCAGTCAGTCATTCAGTCAGTCAGTCAGTCAGGCAGTCAGTCAGTCGGTCAGCCTTATTCAGTCAGTCTGTCAGTCAGTCAGTCAGTCAGCCTTATTCAGTCAGTCTGTCAGTCATCCTTATTCAGTCAGTCTGTCAGTCAGTCAGTCGGTCAGTCCTGTCCAGTTAGTTAGTCAGTCAAGCAGTCAGTCAGGTAGTCAAGCAGTCAGTCAGTCAGTGTCAGTCAGTCATTTAGTCATTCAGTCAGTCAGTGAAATAGCCAGTCAGAGAGTCAAGCAGTCAGTCAGTCAGTCTCAGTCAGTCAGTCAGTCAGTCAGTCAGTCAGTCCAGTCTCAGTCAGTCAGGCAGTTAGTCAGTCAGTCTCGGTCAGTCAGTGAGTCAGTCAGTCAGTATCAGTCAGTCAGTGAGTCAGTCTGTCAGTCAGGCAGTATCAGTCAGGCAGTAAGACTCCGCTCGACAGAACTCCGATAGCCTAATGGCTAGACCGCTGGTCTTCCAAGCAAATGGCCTGGGTTCGAGTCCCAGCCGGAGCGAATATCTTCAATGTATATATTTGTTTTCTAATTTGAAAATTCTTTTTTTTTTTCAATTTCTTTCCTTTGCAATTATTGATTATTTATGTAGGGAAGAAAATTCTGAGTCAGTTTAATTTTTCGACACGAAGTGGTCAAAGTGTTTAAATAAACAATTACCAAGGTGCATTTTTTGTTTTTATTATATTTAAAACTCCCACCGACAGAGCTCCCATAGACTAATGGCTAGAGTGTTAGGCTTCCAAGCGAGTGGCCCTGGGTTCGAGTCCCAGCCTGAACGAAAATCTTCAATGTCTACTTTTAGTTTCTAATTTGAAATTTCTTCTTCTTTTTTTTTAATTTTTCTCTTTTGCGAATATTGATTATTTATGTAGGGAGAAAAATTCTGAGTCAGTTTAATTATTCGACCTGTAAATTTCAAAGTGTTTGAATCAATAATTACCAAGGTGCATTTTTTGTTTTTATTATATTTAAGACTTCCATCGACAGAGCTCCGATAGCCTAATGGCTAGACCGTTGGGTTCCTAGCGCGTGGTACTGGGTTCGAGTCCCGGCCGGAAAGGAAATCTTAAATGCAAATATTTTTTTCTAATTTTATAATTCTTTTTTTTTATTTTTCCCTTTTGCGAAGTCAGTCAGTCAGTCTGACAGTCAATCAGTCAAGCACTCAGTCATTCAGTCTCAGTCAGTCAGTCCAGTCAGTCAGTCACTCAGTCAGTCAGTTAGTCCTTCAGCCAGTCAGTCAAGCAGTCAGTCATTTAGTCTCAGTCAGTCAGTCATTCAGTCAGTCAGTCAGTCAGGCAGTCAGTCAGTCAGTCAGTCGGTCAGTCCTGTGCAGTCAGTTAGTCACTAAAGCAGTCAGTCAGTCTCAGTCAGTCAGTCAGTCAGTCAGTCCAGTCCAGTCTCAGTCAGTCAGTCAGTCAGTCTCGGTCAGTCAGTCAGTCAGTCATTCAGTCAGTCAGTCAGTCAGGCAGTCAGTCAGTCGGTCAGCCTTATTCAGTCAGTCTGTCAGTCAGTCAGTCAGTCAGCCTTATTCAGTCAGTCTGTCAGTCATCCTTATTCAGTCAGTCTGTCAGTCAGTCAGTCGGTCAGTCCTGTCCAGTCAGTTAGTCAGTCAAGCAGTCAGTCAGGTAGTCAAGCAGTCAGTCAGTCAGTGTCAGTCAGTCATTTAGTCATTCAGTCAGTCAGTGAAATAGCCAGTCAGAGAGTCAAGCAGTCAGTCAGTCAGTCTCAGTCAGTCAGTTAGTCAGTCAGTCAGTCAGTCAGTCAGTCCAGTCTCAGTCAGTCAGGCATTTAGTCAGTCAGTCTCGGTCAGTCAGTGAGTCAGTCAGTCAGTATCAGTCAGTCAGTGAGTCAGACTGTCAGTCAGGCAGTATCAGTCAGGCAGTAAGACTCCGCTCGACAGAACTCCGATAGCCTAATGGCTAGACCGCTGGTCTTCCAAGCGAGTGGCCTGGGTTCGAGTCCCAGCCGGAGCGAATATCTTCAATGTATATATTTCTTTTCTAATTTGAAAATTCTTTTTTTTTTTCAATTTCTTTCCTTTGCAATTATTGATTATTTATGTCGGGAAGAAAATTCTGAGTCAGTTTAATTTTTCGACACGAAGATTTCAAAGTGTTTAAATAAACAATTACCAAGGTGCATTTTTTGTTTTTATTATATTTAAAACTCCCACCGACAGAGCTCCCATAGACTAATGGCTAGAGTGTTAGGCTTCCAAGCGAGTGGCCCTGGGTTCGAGTCCCAGCCTGAACGAAAATCTTCAATGTATACTTTTAGTTTCTAATTTGAAATTTCTTCTTCTTTTTTTTTTAATTTTTCTCTTTTGCGAATATTGATTATTTATGTAGGGAGAAAAATTCTGAGTCAGTTTAATTATTCGACCTGTAAATTTCAAAGTGTTTGAATCAATAATTACCAAGGTGCATTTTTTGTTTTTATTATATTTAAGACTTCCATCGACAGAGCTCCGATAGCCTAATGGCTAGACCGTTGGGTTCCAAGCGCGTGGTACTGGGTTCGAGTCCCGGCCGGAACGAAAATCTTCCATGTATATATTTCTCTTCTAATTTGAAGATTCTTTTTTTTTCAATTTCTTTCTTTTGCAAATATGGATTATTTATGTACGGAAGAAAATTCTGAGTCAGTTTAATCATTCGACCTTTAGATTTCAAAGATTTTAGATCAATAATTACTAAGGTGCATTTTTTGTTTTTATTATAATTAAGACACCGATCAACAGAGATCCGATAGTATATTGGCGAGCGTTGGGCTTCCATGAGTGTCGCCCTGGGTTCAAATCCCAGCCGGAAAGGAAATCTTAAATGCAAATATTTTTTTTCTAATTTTATAATTCTTTTTTTTTTATTTTTCCCTTTTGCGAAGTCAATCAGTCAGTCTGACAGTCAATCAGTCAAGCACTCAGTCATTCAGTCTCAGTCAGTCAGTCCAGTCAGTCAGTCACTCAGTCAGTCAGTTAGTCCTTCAGCCAGTCAGTCAAGCAGTCAGTCATTTAGTCTCAGTCAGTCAGTCATTCAGTCAGTCAGTCAGTCAGGCAGTCAGTCAGTCAGTCAGTCGGTCAGTCCTGTGCAGTCAGTTAGTCACTAAAGCAGTCAGTCAGTCTCAGTCAGTCAGTCAGTCAGTCAGTCCAGTCCAGTCTCAGTCAGTCAGTCAGTCAGTCTCGGTCAGTCAGTCAGTCAGTCATTCAGTCAGTCAGTCAGTCAGGCAGTCAGTCAGTCGGTCAGCCTTATTCAGTCAGTCTGTCAGTCAGTCAGTCAGTCAGCCTTATTCAGTCAGTCTGTCAGTCATCCTTATTCAGTCAGTCTGTCAGTCAGTCAGTCGGTCAGTCCTGTCCAGTCAGTTAGTCAGTCAAGCAGTCAGTCAGGTAGGCAAGCAGTCAGTCAGTCAGTGTCAGTCAGTCATTTAGTCATTCAGTCAGTCAGTGAAATAGCCAGTCAGAGAGTCAAGCAGTCAGTCAGTCAGTCTCAGTCAGTCAGTTAGTCAGTCAGTCAGTCAGTCAGTCAGTCAGTCCAGTCTCAGTCAGTCAGTCTCGGTCAGTCAGTGAGTCAGTCAGTCAGTATCAGTCAGTCAGTGAGTCAGTCTGTCAGTCAGGCAGTATCAGTCAGGCAGTAAGACTCCGCTCGACAGAACTCCGATAGCCTAATGGCTAGACCGCTGGTCTTCCAAGCGAGTGGCCTGGGTTCGAGTCCCAGCCGGATCGAATATCTTCAATGTATATATTTCTTTTCTAATTTGAAAATTCTTTTTTTTTTCAATTTCTTTCCTTTGCAATTATTGATTATTTATGTAGGGAAGAAAATTCTGAGTCAGTTTAATTTTTCGACACGAAGATTTCAAAGTGTTTAAATAAACAATTACCAAGGTGCATTTTTTGTTTTTATTATATTTAAAACTCCCACCGACAGAGCTCCCATAGACTAATGTCTGGAGTGTTAGGCTTCCAAGCGAGTGGCCCTGGGTTCGAGTCCCAGCCTGAACGAAAATCTTCAATGTATACTTTTAGTTTCTAATTTGAAATTTCTTCTTCTTTTTTTTTTAATTTTTCTCTTTTGCGAATATTGATTATTTATGTAGGGAGAAAAATTCTGAGTCAGTTTAATTATTCGACCTGTAAATTTCAAAGTGTTTGAATCAATAATTACCAAGGTGCATTTTTTGTTTTTATTATATTTAAGACTTCCATCGACAGAGCTCCGATAGCCTAATGGCTAGACCGTTGGGTTCCAAGCGCGTGGTACTGGGTTCGAGTCCCGGCCGGAACGAAAATCTTCCATGTATATATTTCTCTTCTAATTTGAAGATTCTTTTTTTTTTCAATTTCTTTCTTTTGCAAATATGGATTTTTTATGTACGGAAGAAAATTCTGAGTCAGTTTAATCATTCGACCTTTAGATTTCAAAGATTTTAGATCAATAATTACTAAGGTGCATTTTTTGTTTTTATTATAATTAAGACACCGATCAACAGAGATCCGATAGTATATTGGCGAGAGCGTTGGGCTTCCATGAGTGTCGCCCTGGGTTCAAATCCCAGCCGGAAAGGAAATCTTAAATGCAAATATTTTTTTCTAATTTTATAATTCTTTTTTTTTTATATTTCCCTTTTGCGAAGTCAGTCAGTCAGTCTGACAGTCAATCAGTCAAGCACTCAGTCATTCAGTCTCAGTCAGTCAGTCCAGTCAGTCAGTCACTCAGTCAGTCAGTCAGTCACTCAGTCAGTCAGTCAAGCAGTCAGTCATTTAGTCTCAGTCAGTCAGTCATTCAGTCAGTCAGTCAGTCAGGCAGTCAGTCAGTCAGTCAGTCGGTCAGTCCTGTGCAGTCAGTTAGTCACTAAAGCAGTCAGTCAGTCTCAGTCAGTCAGTCAGTCAGTCAGTCCAGTCCAGTCTCAGTCAGTCAGTCAGTCAGTCTCGGTCAGTCAGTCAGTCAGTCATTCAGTCAGTCAGTCAGTCAGGCAGTCAGTCAGTCGGTCAGCCTTATTCAGTCAGTCTGTCAGTCAGTCAGTCAGTCAGCCTTATTCAGTCAGTCTGTCAGTCATCCTTATTCAGTCAGTCTGTCAGTCAGTCAGTCGGTCAGTCCTGTCCAGTCAGTTAGTCAGTCAAGTAGTCAGTCAGGTAGTCAAGCAGTCAGTCAGTCAGTGTCAGTCAGTCATTTAGTCATTCAGTCAGTCAGTGAAATAGCCAGTCAGAGAGTCAAGCAGTCAGTCAGTCAGTCTCAGTCAGTCAGTTAGTCAGTCAGTCAGTCAGTCAGTCAGTCCAGCCTCAGTCAGTCAGGCAGTTAGTCAGTCAGTCTCGGTCAGTCAGTGAGTCAGTCAGTCAGTATCAGTCAGTCAGTGAGTCAGTCTGTCAGTCAGGCAGTATCAGTCAGGCAGTAAGACTCCGCTCGACAGAACTCCGATAGCCTAATGGCTAGACCGCTGGTCTTCCAAGCAAATGGCCTGGGTTCGAGTCCCAGCCGGAGCGAATATCTTCAATGTATATATTTGTTTTCTAATTTGAAAATTCTTTTTTTTTTTCAATTTCTTTCCTTTGCAATTATTGATTATTTATGTAGGGAAGAAAATTCTGAGTCAGTTTAATTTTTCGACACGAAGTGGTCAAAGTGTTTAAATAAACAATTACCAAGGTGCATTTTTTGTTTTTATTATATTTAAAACTCCCACCGACAGAGCTCCCATAGACTAATGGCTAGAGTGTTAGGCTTCCAAGCGAGTGGCCCTGGGTTCGAGTCCCAGCCTGAACGAAAATCTTCAATGTCTACTTTTAGTTTCTAATTTGAAATTTCTTCTTCTTTTTTTTTTAATTTTTCTCTTTTGCGAATATTGATTATTTATGTAGGGAGAAAAATTCTGAGTCAGTTTAATTATTCGACCTGTAAATTTCAAAGTGTTTGAATCAATAATTACCAAGGTGCATTTTTTGTTTTTATTATATTTAAGACTTCCATCGACAGAGCTCCGATAGCCTAATGGCTAGACCGTTGGGTTCCTAGCGCGTGGTACTGGGTTCGAGTCCCGGCCGGAAAGGAAATCTTAAATGCAAATATTTTTTTCTAATTTTATAATTCTTTTTTTTATTTTTCCCTTTTGCGAAGTCAGTCAGTCAGTCTGACAGTCAATCAGTCAAGCACTCAGTCATTCAGTCTCAGTCAGTCAGTCCAGTCAGTCAGTCACTCAGTCAGTCAGTTAGTCCTTCAGCCAGTCAGTCAAGCAGTCAGTCATTTAGTCTCAGTCAGTCAGTCATTCAGTCAGTCAGTCAGTCAGGCAGTCAGTCAGTCAGTCAGTCGGTCAGTCCTGTGCAGTCAGTTAGTCACTAAAGCAGTCAGTCAGTCTCAGTCAGTCAGTCAGTCAGTCAGTCCAGTCCAGTCTCAGTCAGTCAGTCAGTCAGTCTCGGTCAGTCAGTCAGTCAGTCATTCAGTCAGTCAGTCAGTCAGGCAGTCAGTCAGTCGGTCAGCCTTATTCAGTCAGTCTGTCAGTCAGTCAGTCAGTCAGCCTTATTCAGTCAGTCTGTCAGTCATCCTTATTCAGTCAGTCTGTCAGTCAGTCAGTCGGTCAGTCCTGTCCAGTCAGTTAGTCAGTCAAGCAGTCAGTCAGGTAGTCAAGCAGTCAGTCAGTCAGTGTCAGTCAGTCATTTAGTCATTCAGTCAGTCAGAGAAATAGCCAGTCAGAGAGTCAAGCAGTCAGTCAGTCAGTCTCAGTCAGTCAGTTAGTCAGTCAGTCAGTCAGTCAGTCAGTCCAGTCTCAGTCAGTCAGGCATTTAGTCAGTCAGTCTCGGTCAGTCAGTGAGTCAGTCAGTCAGTATCAGTCAGTCAGTGAGTCAGACTGTCAGTCAGGCAGTATCAGTCAGGCAGTAAGACTCCGCTCGACAGAACTCCGATAGCCTAATGGCTAGACCGCTGGTCTTCCAAACGAGTGGCCTGGGTTCGAGTCCCAGCCGGAGCGAATATCTTCAATGTATATATTTCTTTTCTAATTTGAAAATTCTTTTTTTTTTCAATTTCTTTCCTTTGCAATTATTGATTATTTATGTAGGGAAGAAAATTCTGAGTCAGTTTAATTTTTCGACACGAAGATTTCAAAGTGTTTAAATAAACAATTACCATTGTGCATTTTTTGTTTTTATTATATTTAAAACTCCCACCGACAGAGCTCCCATAGACTAATGGCTAGAGTGTTAGGCTTCCAAGCGAGTGGCCCTGGGTTCGAGTCCCAGCCTGAACGAAAATCTTCAATGTATACTTTTAGTTTCTAATTTGAAATTTCTTCTTCTTTTTTTTTAATTTTTCTCTTTTGCGAATATTGATTATTTATGTAGGGAGAAAAATTCTGAGTCAGTTTAATTATTCGACCTGTAAATTTCAAAGTGTTTGAATCAATAATTACCAAGGTGCATTTTTTTTTATTATATTTAAGACTTCCAGCGACAGAGCTCCGATAGCCTAATGGCTAGACCGTTGGGTTCCTAGCGCGTGGTACTGGTTTCGAGTCCCGGCCGGAACGAAAATCTTCCATGTATATATTTCTCTTCTAATTTGAAGATTCTTTTTTTTTTCAATTTCTTTCTTTTGCAAATATGGATTATTTATGTACGGAAGAAAATTCTGAGTCAGTTTAATCATTCGACCTTTAGATTTCAAAGATTTTAGATCAATAATTACTAAGGTGCATTTTTTGTTTTTATTATAATTAAGACACCGATCAACAGAGATCCGATAGTATATTGGCGAGCGTTGGGCTTCCATGAGTGTCGCCCTGGGTTCAAATCCCAGCCGGAAAGGAAATCTTAAATGCAAATATTTTTTTCTAATTTTATAATTCCTTTTTTTTTATTTTTCCCTTTTGCGAAGTCAGTCAGTCAGTCTGACAGTCAATCAGTCAAGCACTCAGTCATTCAGTCTCAGTCAGTCAGTCCAGTCAGTCAGTCACTCAGTCAGTCGTTAGTCCTTCAGCCAGTCAGTCAAGCAGTCAGTCATTTAGTCTCAGTCAGTCAGTCATTCAGTCAGTCAGTCAGTCAGTCAGTCGGTCAGTCCTGTGCAGTCAGTTAGTCACTAAAGCAGTCAGTCAGTCTCAGTCAGTCAGTCAGTCAGTCAGTCCAGTCCAGTCTCAGTCAGTCAGTCAGTCAGTCTCGGTCAGTCAGTCAGTCAGTCATTCAGTCAGTCAGTCAGGCAGTCAGTCAGTCAGTCAGTCAGTCAGCCTTATTCAGTCAGTCTGTCAGTCAGTCAGTCGGTCAGTCCTGTCCAGTCAGTTAGTCAGTCAAGCAGTCAGTCAGGTAGTCAAGCAGTCAGTCAGTCAGTGTCAGTCAGTCATTTAGTCATTCAGTCAGTCAGTGAAATAGCCAGTCAGAGAGTCAAGCAGTCAGTCAGTCAGTCTCAGTCAGTCAGATAGGCAGTCAGTCAGTCAGTCAGTCAGTCAGTCAGTCAGTCCAGTCTCAGTCAGTCAGGCAGTTAGTCAGTCAGTCTCGGTCAGTCAGTGAGTCAGTCAGTCAGTATCAGTCAGTCAGTGAGTCAGTTTGTCAGTCAGGCAGTATCAGTCAGGCAGTAAGACTCCGCTCGACAGAACTCCGATAGCCTAATGGCTAGACCGCTGGTCTTCCAAGCGAGTGGCCTGGGTTCGAGTCCCAGCCGGAGCGAATATCTTCAATGTATATATTTCTTTTCTAATTTGAAAATTCTTTTTTTTTTCAATTTCTTTCCTTTGCAATTATTGATTATTTATGTCGGGAAGAAAATTCTGAGTCAGTTTAATTTTTCGACACGAAGATTTCAAAGTGTTTAAATAAACAATTACCAAGGTGCATTTTTTGTTTTTATTATATTTAAAACTCCCACCGACAGAGCTCCCATAGACTAATGGCTAGAGTGTTAGGCTTCCAAGCGAGTGGCCCTGGGTTCGAGTCCCAGCCTGAACGAAAATCTTCAATGTATACTTTTAGTTTCTAATTTGAAATTTCTTCTTCTTTTTTTTTTAATTTTTCTCTTTTGCGAATATTGATTATTTATGTAGGGAGAAAAATTCTGAGTCAGTTTAATTATTCGACCTGTAAATTTCAAAGTGTTTGAATCAATAATTACCAAGGTGCATTTTTTGTTTTTATTATATTTAAGACTTCCATCGACAGAGCTCCGATAGCCTAATGGCTAGACCGTTGGGTTCCAAGCGCGTGGTACTGGGTTCGAGTCCCGGCCGGAACGAAAATCTTCCATGTATATATTTCTCTTCTAATTTGAAGATTCTTTTTTTTTTCAATTTCTTTCTTTTGCAAATATGGATTATTTATGTACGGAAGAAAATTCTGAGTCAGTTTAATCATTCGACCTTTAGATTTCAAAGATTTTAGATCAATAATTACTAAGGTGCATTTTTTGTTTTTATTATAATTAAGACACCGATCAACAGAGATCCGATAGTATATTGGCGAGCGTTGGGCTTCCATGAGTGTCGCCCTGGGTTCAAATCCCAGCCGGAAAGGAAATCTTAAATGCAAATATTTTTTTCTAATTTTATAATTCTTTTTTTTTTATTTTTCCCTTTTGCGAAGTCAATCAGTCAGTCTGACAGTCAATCAGTCAAGCACTCAGTCATTCAGTCTCAGTCAGTCAGTCAGTCAGTCAGTCCAGTCCAGTCTCAGTCAGTCAGTCAGTCAGTCTCGGTCAGTCAGTCAGTCAGTCATTCAGTCAGTCAGTCAGTCAGGCAGTCAGTCAGTCGGTCAGCCTTATTCAGTCAGTCTGTCAGTCAGTCAGTCAGTCAGCCTTATTCAGTCAGTCTGTCAGTCATCCTTATTCAGTCAGTCTGTCAGTCAGTCAGTCGGTCAGTCCTGTCCAGTCAGTTAGTCAGTCAAGCAGTCAGTCAGGTAGGCAAGCAGTCAGTCAGTCAGTGTCAGTCAGTCATTTAGTCATTCAGTCAGTCAGTGAAATAGCCAGTCAGAGAGTCAAGCAGTCAGTCAGTCAGTCTCAGTCAGTCAGTTAGTCAGTCAGTCAGTCAGTCAGTCAGTCAGTCCAGTCTCAGTCAGTCAGGCAGTTATTCAGTCAGTCTCGGTCAGTCAGTGAGTCAGTCAGTCAGTATCATTCAGTCAGTGAGTCAGTCTTTCAGTCAGGCAGTATCAGTCAGGCAGTAAGACTCCGCTCGACAGAACTCCGATAGCCTAATGGCTAGACCGCTGGTCTTCCAAGCGAGTGGCCTGGGTTCGAGTCCCAGCCGGAGCGAATATCTTCAATGTATATATTTCTTTTCTAATTTGAAAATTCTTTTTTTTTCAATTTCTTTCCTTTGCAATTATTGATTATTTATGTAGGGAAGAAAATTCTGAGTCAGTTTAATTTTTCGACACGAAGATTTCAAAGTGTTTAAATAAACAATTACCAAGGTGCATTTTTTGTTTTTATTATATTTAAAACTCCCACCGACAGAGCTCCCATAGACTAATGGCTAGAGTGTTAGGTTTCCAAGCGAGTGGCCCTGGGTTCGAGTCCCAGCCTGAACGAAAATCTTCAATGTATACTTCTAGTTTCTAATTTGAAATTTCTTCTTCTTTTTTTTTTAATTTTTCTCTTTTGCGAATATTGATTATTTATGTAGGGAGAAACATTCTGAGTCAGTTTAATTATTCGACCTGTAAATTTCAAAGTGTTTGAATCAATAATTACCAAGGTGCATTTTTTGTTTTTATTATATTTAAGACTTCCATCGAGAGAGCTCCGATAGCCTAATGGCTAGACCGTTGGGTTCCAAGCGCGTGGTACTGGGTTCGAGTCCCGGCCGGAACGAAAATCTTCCATGTATATATTTCTCTTCTAATTTGAAGATTCTTTTTTTTTCAATTTCTTTCTTTTGCAAATATGGATTATTTATGTACGGAAGAAAATTCTGAGTCAGTTGAATCATTCGACCTTTAGATTTCAAAGATTTTAGATCAATAATTACTAAGGTGCATTTTTGTTTTTATTATAATTAAGACACCGATGAACAGAGATCCGATAGTATATTGGCGAGAGCGTTGGGCTTCCATGAGTGTCGCCCTGGGTTCAAATCCCAGCCGGAAAGGAAATCTTAAATGAAAATATTTTTTTCTAATTTTATAATTCTTTTTTTTTTATTTTTCCCTTTTGCGAAGTCAGTCAGTCAGTCTGACAGTCAATCAGTCAAGCACTCAGTCGTTCAGTCTCAGTCAGTCAGTCCAGTCAGTCAGTCACTCAGTCAGTCAGTTAGGCCTTCAGCCAGTCAGTCAAGCAGTCAGTCATTTAGTCTCAGTCAGTCAGTCAGTCAGGCAGTCAGTCAGTCAGTCAGTCGGTCAGTCCTGTGCAGTCAGTTAGTCACTAAAGCAGTCAGTCAGTCTCAGTCAGTCAGTCAGTCAGTCAGTCCAGTCCAGTCTCAGTCAGTCAGTCAGTCAGTCTCGGTCAGTCAGTCAGTCAGTCATTCAGTCAGTCAGTCAGTCAGGCAGTCAGTCAGTCGGTCAGCCTTATTCAGTCAGTCTGTCAGTCAGTCAGTCAGTCAGCCTTATTCAGTCAGTCTGTCAGTCATCCTTATTCAGTCAGTCTGTCAGTCAGTCAGTCGGTCAGTCCTGTCCAGTTAGTTAGTCAGTCAAGCAGTCAGTCAGGTAGTCAAGCAGTCAGTCAGTCAGTGTCAGTCAGTCATTTAGTCATTCAGTCAGTCAGTGAAATAGCCAGTCAGAGAGTCAAGCAGTCAGTCAGTCAGTCTCAGTCAGTCAGTCAGTCAGTCAGTCAGTCAGTCCAGTCTCAGTCAGTCAGGCAGTTAGTCAGTCAGTCTCGGTCAGTCAGTGAGTCAGTCAGTCAGTATCAGTCAGTCAGTGAGTCAGTCTGTCAGTCAGGCAGTATCAGTCAGGCAGTAAGACTCCGCTCGACAGAACTCCGATAGCCTAATGGCTAGACCGCTGGTCTTCCAAGCAAATGGCCTGGGTTCGAGTCCCAGCCGGAGCGAATATCTTCAATGTATATATTTGTTTTCTAATTTGAAAATTCTTTTTTTTTTCAATTTCTTTCCTTTGCAATTATTGATTATTTATGTAGGGAAGAAAATTCTGAGTCAGTTTAATTTTTCGACACGAAGTGGTCAAAGTGTTTAAATAAACAATTACCAAGGTGCATTTTTTGTTTTTATTATATTTAAAACTCCCACCGACAGAGCTCCCATAGACTAATGGCTAGAGTGTTAGGCTTCCAAGCGAGTGGCCCTGGGTTCGAGTCCCAGCCTGAACGAAAATCTTCAATGTCTACTTTTAGTTTCTAATTTGAAATTTCTTCTTCTTTTTTTTTTAATTTTTCTCTTTTGCGAATATTGATTATTTATGTAGGGAGAAAAATTCTGAGTCAGTTTAATTATTCGACCTGTAAATTTCAAAGTGTTTGAATCAATAATTACCAAGGTGCATTTTTTGTTTTTATTATATTTAAGACTTCCATCGACAGAGCTCCGATAGCCTAATGGCTAGACCGTTGGGTTCCTAGCGCGTGGTACTGGGTTCGAGTCCCGGCCGGAAAGGAAATCTTAAATGCAAATATTTTTTTCTAATTTTATAATTCTTTTTTTTTATTTTTCCCTTTTGCGAAGTCAGTCAGTCAGTCTGACAGTCAATCAGTCAAGCACTCAGTCATTCAGTCTCAGTCAGTCAGTCCAGTCAGTCAGTCACTCAGTCAGTCAGTTAGTCCTTCAGCCAGTCAGTCAAGCAGTCAGTCATTTAGTCTCAGTCAGTCAGTCATTCAGTCAGTCAGTCAGTCAGGCAGTCAGTCAGTCAGTCAGTCGGTCAGTCCTGTGCAGTCAGTTAGTCACTAAAGCAGTCAGTCAGTCTCAGTCAGTCAGTCAGTCAGTCAGTCCAGTCCAGTCTCAGTCAGTCAGTCAGTCAGTCTCGGTCAGTCAGTCAGTCAGTCATTCAGTCAGTCAGTCAGTCAGGCAGTCAGTCAGTCGGTCAGCCTTATTCAGTCAGTCTGTCAGTCAGTCAGTCAGTCAGCCTTATTCAGTCAGTCTGTCAGTCATCCTTATTCAGTCAGTCTGTCAGTCAGTCAGTCGGTCAGTCCTGTCCAGTCAGTTAGTCAGTCAAGCAGTCAGTCAGGTAGTCAAGCAGTCAGTCAGTCAGTGTCAGTCAGTCATTTAGTCATTCAGTCAGTCAGTGAAATAGCCAGTCAGAGAGTCAAGCAGTCAGTCAGTCAGTCTCAGTCAGTCAGTTAGTCAGTCAGTCAGTCAGTCAGTCAGTCCAGTCTCAGTCAGTCAGGCATTTAGTCAGTCAGTCTCGGTCAGTCAGTGAGTCAGTCAGTCAGTATCAGTCAGTCAGTGAGTCAGTCTGTCAGTCAGGCAGTATCAGTCAGGCAGTAAGACTCCGCTCGACAGAACTCCGATAGCCTAATGGCTAGACCGCTGGTCTTCCAAGCGAGTGGCCTGGGTTCGAGTCCCAGCCGGAGCGAATATCTTCAATGTATATATTTGTTTTCTAATTTGAAAATTCTTTTTTTTTTCAATTTCTTTCCTTTGCAATTATTGATTATTTATGTAGGGAAGAAAATTCTGAGTCAGTTTAATTTTTCGACACGAAGATTTCAAAGTGTTTAAATAAACAATTACCAAGGTGCATTTTTTGTTTTTATTATATTTAAAACTCCCACCGACAGAGCTCCCATAGACTAATGGCTAGAGTGTTAGGTTTCCAAGCGAGTGGCCCTGGGTTCGAGTCCCAGCCTGAACGAAAATCTTCAATGTATACTTCTAGTTTCTAATTTGAAATTTCTTCTTCTTTTTTTTTTAATTTTTCTCTTTTGCGAATATTGATTATTTATGTAGGGAGAAACATTCTGAGTCAGTTTAATTATTCGACCTGTAAATTTCAAAGT
The DNA here is from genome assembly GCF_026930045.1 of Uloborus diversus. Classification (NCBI taxonomy): domain Eukaryota; kingdom Metazoa; phylum Arthropoda; class Arachnida; order Araneae; family Uloboridae; genus Uloborus; species Uloborus diversus. The sequence continues at coordinate 640,930 of NW_026558340.1, read as the reverse complement.
GTTTGAATCAATAATTACCAAGGTGCATTTTTTGTTTTTATTATATTTAAGACTTCCATCGAGAGAGCTCCGATAGCCTAATGGCTAGACCGTTGGGTTCCAAGCGCGTGGTACTGGGTTCGAGTCCCGGCCGGAACGAAAATCTTCCATGTATATATTTCTCTTCTAATTTGAAGATTCTTTTTTTTTCAATTTCTTTCTTTTGCAAATATGGATTATTTATGTACGGAAGAAAATTCTGAGTCAGTTTAATCATTCGACCTTTAGATTTCAAAGATTTTAGATCAATAATTACTAAGGTGCATTTTTGTTTTTATTATAATTAAGACACCGATGAACAGAGATCCGATAGTATATTGGCGAGAGCGTTGGGCTTCCATGAGTGTCGCCCTGGGTTCAAATCCCAGCCGGAAAGGAAATCTTAAATGCAAATATTTTTTTCTAATTTTATAATTCTTTTTTTTTTATTTTTCCCTTTTGCGAAGTCAGTCAGTCAGTCTGACAGTCAATCAGTCAAGCACTCAGTCGTTCAGTCTCAGTCAGTCAGTCCAGTCAGTCAGTCACTCAGTCAGTCAGTTAGGCCTTCAGCCAGTCAGTCAAGCAGTCAGTCATTTAGTCTCAGTCAGTCAGTCAGTCAGGCAGTCAGTCAGTCAGTCAGTCGGTCAGTCCTGTGCAGTCAGTTAGTCACTAAAGCAGTCAGTCAGTCTCAGTCAGTCAGTCAGTCAGTCAGTCCAGTCCAGTCTCAGTCAGTCAGTCAGTCAGTCTCGGTCAGTCAGTCAGTCAGTCATTCAGTCAGTCAGTCAGTCAGGCAGTCAGTCAGTCGGTCAGCCTTATTCAGTCAGTCTGTCAGTCAGTCAGTCAGTCAGCCTTATTCAGTCAGTCTGTCAGTCATCCTTATTCAGTCAGTCTGTCAGTCAGTCAGTCGGTCAGTCCTGTCCAGTTAGTTAGTCAGTCAAGCAGTCAGTCAGGTAGTCAAGCAGTCAGTCAGTCAGTGTCAGTCAGTCATTTAGTCATTCAGTCAGTCAGTGAAATAGCCAGTCAGAGAGTCAAGCAGTCAGTCAGTCAGTCTCAGTCAGTCAGTCAGTCAGTCAGTCAGTCAGTCCAGTCTCAGTCAGTCAGGCAGTTAGTCAGTCAGTCTCGGTCAGTCAGTGAGTCAGTCAGTCAGTATCAGTCAGTCAGTGAGTCAGTCTGTCAGTCAGGCAGTATCAGTCAGGCAGTAAGACTCCGCTCGACAGAACTCCGATAGCCTAATGGCTAGACCGCTGGTCTTCCAAGCAAATGGCCTGGGTTCGAGTCCCAGCCGGAGCGAATATCTTCAATGTATATATTTGTTTTCTAATTTGAAAATTCTTTTTTTTTTCAATTTCTTTCCTTTGCAATTATTGATTATTTATGTAGGGAAGAAAATTCTGAGTCAGTTTAATTTTTCGACACGAAGTGGTCAAAGTGTTTAAATAAACAATTACCAAGGTGCATTTTTTGTTTTTATTATATTTAAAACTCCCACCGACAGAGCTCCCATAGACTAATGGCTAGAGTGTTAGGCTTCCAAGCGAGTGGCCCTGGGTTCGAGTCCCAGCCTGAACGAAAATCTTCAATGTCTACTTTTAGTTTCTAATTTGAAATTTCTTCTTCTTTTTTTTTTAATTTTTCTCTTTTGCGAATATTGATTATTTATGTAGGGAGAAAAATTCTGAGTCAGTTTAATTATTCGACCTGTAAATTTCAAAGTGTTTGAATCAATAATTACCAAGGTGCATTTTTTGTTTTTATTATATTTAAGACTTCCATCGACAGAGCTCCGATAGCCTAATGGCTAGACCGTTGGGTTCCTAGCGCGTGGTACTGGGTTCGAGTCCCGGCCGGAAAGGAAATCTTAAATGCAAATATTTTTTTCTAATTTTATAATTCTTTTTTTTTATTTTTCCCTTTTGCGAAGTCAGTCAGTCAGTCTGACAGTCAATCAGTCAAGCACTCAGTCATTCAGTCTCAGTCAGTCAGTCCAGTCAGTCAGTCACTCAGTCAGTCAGTTAGTCCTTCAGCCAGTCAGTCAAGCAGTCAGTCATTTAGTCTCAGTCAGTCAGTCATTCAGTCAGTCAGTCAGTCAGGCAGTCAGTCAGTCAGTCAGTCGGTCAGTCCTGTGCAGTCAGTTAGTCACTAAAGCAGTCAGTCAGTCTCAGTCAGTCAGTCAGTCAGTCAGTCCAGTCCAGTCTCAGTCAGTCAGTCAGTCAGTCTCGGTCAGTCAGTCAGTCAGTCATTCAGTCAGTCAGTCAGTCAGGCAGTCAGTCAGTCGGTCAGCCTTATTCAGTCAGTCTGTCAGTCAGTCAGTCAGTCAGCCTTATTCAGTCAGTCTGTCAGTCATCCTTATTCAGTCAGTCTGTCAGTCAGTCAGTCGGTCAGTCCTGTCCAGTCAGTTAGTCAGTCAAGCAGTCAGTCAGGTAGTCAAGCAGTCAGTCAGTCAGTGTCAGTCAGTCATTTAGTCATTCAGTCAGTCAGTGAAATAGCCAGTCAGAGAGTCAAGCAGTCAGTCAGTCAGTCTCAGTCAGTCAGTTAGTCAGTCAGTCAGTCAGTCAGTCAGTCCAGTCTCAGTCAGTCAGGCATTTAGTCAGTCAGTCTCGGTCAGTCAGTGAGTCAGTCAGTCAGTATCAGTCAGTCAGTGAGTCAGACTGTCAGTCAGGCAGTATCAGTCAGGCAGTAAGACTCCGCTCGACAGAACTCCGATAGCCTAATGGCTACACCGCTGGTCTTCCAAACGAGTGGCCTGGGTTCGAGTCCCAGCCGGAGCGAATATCTTCAATGTATATATTTCTTTTCTAATTTGAAAATTCTTTTTTTTTTCAATTTCTTTCCTTTGCAATTATTGATTATTTATGTAGGGAAGAAAATTCTGAGTCAGTTTAATTTTTCGACACGAAGATTTCAAAGTGTTTAAATAAACAATTACCATTGTGCATTTTTTGTTTTTATTATATTTAAAACTCCCACCGACAGAGCTCCCATAGACTAATGGCTAGAGTGTTAGGCTTCCAAGCGAGTGGCCCTGGGTTCGAGTCCCAGCCTGAACGAAAATCTTCAATGTATACTTTTAGTTTCTAATTTAAAATTTCTTCTTCTTTTTTTTTAATTTTTCTCTTTTGCGAATATTGATTATTTATGTAGGGAGAAAAATTCTGAGTCAGTTTAATTATTCGACCTGTAAATTTCAAAGTGTTTGAATCAATAATTACCAAGGTGCATTTTTTTTTTATTATATTTAAGACTTCCAGCGACAGAGCTCCGATAGCCTAATGGCTAGACCGTTGGGTTCCAAGCGCGTGGTACTGGTTTCGAGTCCCGGCCGGAACGAAAATCTTCCATGTATATATTTCTCTTCTAATTTGAAGATTCTTTTTTTTTTCAATTTCTTTCTTTTGCAAATATGGATTATTTATGTACGGAAGAAAATTCTGAGTCAGTTTAATCATTCGACCTTTAGATTTCAAAGATTTTAGATCAATAATTACTAAGGTGCATTTTTTGTTTTTATTATAATTAAGACACCGATCAACAGAGATCCGATAGTATATTGGCGAGCGTTGGGCTTCCATGAGTGTCGCCCTGGGTTCAAATCCCAGCCGGAAAGGAAATCTTAAATGCAAATATTTTTTTCTAATTTTATAATTCCTTTTTTTTTATTTTTCCCTTTTGCGAAGTCAGTCAGTCAGTCTGACAGTCAATCAGTCAAGCACTCAGTCATTCAGTCTCAGTCAGTCAGTCCAGTCAGTCAGTCACTCAGTCAGTCGTTAGTCCTTCAGCCAGTCAGTCAAGCAGTCAGTCATTCAGTCTCAGTCAGTCAGTCATTCAGTCAGTCAGTCAGTCGGTCAGTCCTGTGCAGTCAGTTAGTCACTAAAGCAGTCAGTCAGTCTCAGTCAGTCAGTCAGTCAGTCAGTCCAGTCCAGTCTCAGTCAGTCAGTCAGTCAGTCTCGGTCAGTCAGTCAGTCAGTCATTCAGTCAGTCAGTCAGGCAGTCAGTCAGTCAGTCAGTCAGTCAGCCTTATTCAGTCAGTCTGTCAGTCATCCTTATTCAGTCAGTCTGTCAGTCAGTCAGTCGGTCAGTCCTGTCCAGTCAGTTAGTCAGTCAAGCAGTCAGTCAGGTAGTCAAGCAGTCAGTCAGTCAGTGTCAGTCAGTCATTTAGTCATTCAGACAGTCAGTGAAATAGCCAGTCAGAGAGTCAAGCAGTCAGTCAGTCAGTCTCAGTCAGTCAGTTAGTCAGTCAGTCAGTCAGTCAGTCAGTCAGTCCAGTCTCAGTCAGTCAGGCAGTTAGTCAGTCAGTCTCGGTCAGTCAGTGAGTCAGTCAGTCAGTATCAGTCAGTCAGTGAGTCAGTTTGTCAGTCAGGCAGTATCAGTCAGGCAGTAAGACTCCGCTCGACAGAACTCCGATAGCCTAATGGCTAGACCGCTGGTCTTCCAAGCGAGTGGCCTGGGTTCGAGTCCCAGCCGGAGCGAATATCTTCAATGTATATATTTCTTTTCTAATTTGAAAATTCTTTTTTTTTTCAATTTCTTTCCTTTGCAATTATTGATTATTTATGTCGGGAAGAAAATTCTGAGTCAGTTTAATTTTTCGACACGAAGATTTCAAAGTGTTTAAATAAACAATTACCAAGGTGCATTTTTTGTTTTTATTATATTTAAAACTCCCACCGACAGAGCTCCCATAGACTAATGGCTAGAGTGTTAGGCTTCCAAGCGAGTGGCCCTGGGTTCGAGTCCCAGCCTGAACGAAAATCTTCAATGTATACTTTTAGTTTCTAATTTGAAATTTCTTCTTCTTTTTTTTTTTAATTTTTCTCTTGTGCGAATATTGATTATTTATGTAGGGAGAAAAATTCTGAGTCAGTTTAATTATTCGACCTGTAAATTTCAAAGTGTTTGAATCAATAATTACCAAGGTGCATTTTTTGTTTTTATTATATTTAAGACTTCCATCGACAGAGCTCCGATAGCCTAATGGCTAGACCGTTGGGTTCCAAGCGCGTGGTACTGGGTTCGAGTCCCGGCCGGAACGAAAATCTTCCATGTATATATTTCTCTTCTAATTTGAAGATTCTTTTTTTTTTCAATTTCTTTCTTTTGCAAATATGGATTATTTATGTACGGAAGAAAATTCTGAGTCAGTTTAATCATTCGACCTTTAGATTTCAAAGATTTTAGATCAATAATTACTAAGGTGCATTTTTTGTTTTTATTATAATTAAGACACCGATCAACAGAGATCCGATAGTATATTGGCGAGCGTTGGGCTTCCATGAGTGTCGCTCTGGGTTCAAATCCCAGCCGGAAAGGAAATCTTAAATGCAAATATTTTTTTCTAATTTTATAATTCTTTTTTTTTATTTTTCCCTTTTGCGAAGTCAATCAGTCAGTCTGACAGTCAATCAGTCAAGCACTCAGTCATTCAGTCTCAGTCAGTCAGTCCAGTCAGTCAGTCACTCAGTCAGTCAGTTAGTCCTTCAGCCAGTCAGTCAAGCAGTCAGTCATTTAGTCTCAGTCAGTCAGTCATTCAGTCAGTCAGTCAGTCAGGCAGTCAGTCAGTCAGTCAGTCGGTCAGTCCTGTGCAGTCAGTTAGTCACTAAAGCAGTCAGTCAGTCTCAGTCAGTCAGTCAGTCCAGTCCAGTCTCAGTCAGTCAGTCAGTCAGTCTCGGTCAGTCAGTCAGTCAGTCATTCAGTCAGTCAGTCAGTCAGGCAGTCAGTCAGTCGGTCAGCCTTATTCAGTCAGTCTGTCAGTCAGTCAGTCAGTCAGCCTTATTCAGTCAGTCTGTCAGTCATCCTTATTCAGTCAGTCTGTCAGTCAGTCAGTCGGTCAGTCCTGTCAAGTCAGTTAGTCAGTCAAGCAGTCAGTCAGTGAAATAGCCAGTCAGAGAGTCAAGCAGTCAGTCAGTCAGTCTCAGTCAGTCAGTTAGTCAGTCAGTCAGTCAGTCAGTCAGTCAGTCCAGTCTCAGTCAGTCAGGCAGTTATTCAGTCAGTCTCGGTCAGTCAGTGAGTCAGTCAGTCAGTATCATTCAGTCAGTGAGTCAGTCTGTCAGTCAGGCAGTATCAGTCAGGCAGTAAGACTCCGCTCGACAGAACTCCGATAGCCTAATGGCTAGACCGCTGGTCTTCCAAGCGAGTGGCCTGGGTTCGAGTCCCAGCCGGAGCGAATATCTTCAATGTATATATTTCTTTTCTAATTTGAAAATTCTTTTTTTTTTCAATTTCTTTCCTTTGCAATTATTGATTATTTATGTAGGGAAGAAAATTCTGAGTCAGTTTAATTTTTCGACACGAAGATTTCAAAGTGTTTAAATAAACAATTACCATTGTGCATTTTTTTGTTTTTATTATATTTAAAACTCCCACCGACAGAGCTCCCATAGACTAATGGCTAGAGTGTTAGGCTTCCAAGCGAGTGGCCCTGGGTTCGAGTCCCAGCCTGAACGAAAATCTTCAATGTATACTTTTAGTTTCTAATTTGAAATTTCTTCTTCTTTTTTTTTAATTTTTTTCTTTTGCGAATATTGATTATTTATGTAGGGAGAAAAATTCTGAGTCAGTTTAATTATTCGACCTGTAAATTTCAAAGTGTTTGAATCAATAATTACCAAGGTGCATTTTTTGTTTTTATTATATTTAAGACTTCCATCGACAGAGCTCCGATAGCCTAATGGCTAGACCGTTGGGTTCCTAGCGCGTAGTACTGGTTCGAGTCTCGGCCGGAAAGGAAATCTTAAATGCAAATATTTTTTTCTAATTTTGTAATTCTTTTTTTTTATTTTTCCCTTTTGCGAAGTCAGTCAGTCAGTCTGACAGTCAATCAGTCAAGCACTTAGTCAGTCAGTCCAGTCAGTCAGTCCAGTCAGTAAGTCACTCAGTCAGTCAGTTAGTCCTTCAGCCAGTCAGTCAAGCAGTCAGTCATTTAGTCTCAGTCAGTCAGTCATTCAGTCAGTCAGGCAGTCAGTCAGTCAGTCAGTCGGTCAGTCCTGTGCAGTCAGTTAGTCACTAAAGCAGTCAGTCAGTCTCAGTCAGTCAGTCAGTCAGTCAGTCCAGTCCAGTCTCAGTCAGTCAGTCAGTCAGTCTCGATCAGTCAGTCAGTCAGTCATTCAGTCAGTCAGTCAGTCAGGCAGTCAGTCAGTCGGTCAGCCTTATTCAGTCAGTCTGTCAGTCAGTCAGTCAGTCAGCCTTATTCAGTCAGTCTGTCAGTCATCCTTATTCAGTCAGTCTGTCAGTCAGTCAGTCGGTCAGTCCTGTCCAGTCAGTTAGTCAGTCAAGCAGTCAGTCAGGTAGTCAAGCAGTCAGTCAGTCAGTGTCAGTCAGTCATTTAGTCATTCAGTCAGTCAGTGAAATAGCCAGTCAGAGAGTCAAGCAGTCAGTCAGTCAGTCTCAGTCAGTCAGTTAGTCAGTCAGTCAGTCAGTCAGTCAGTCAGTCCAGTCTCAGTCAGTCAGTCTCGGCCAGTCAGTGAGTCAGTCAGTCAGTATCAGTCAGTCAGTGAGTCAGTCTGTCAGTCAGGCAGTATCAGTCAGGCAGTAAGACTCCGCTCGACAGAACTCCGATAGCCTAATGGCTAGACCGCTGGTCTTCCAAGCGAGTGGCCTGGGTTCGAGTCCCAGCCGGATCGAATATCTTCAATGTATATATTTCTTTTCTAATTTGAAAATTCTTTTTTTTTTCAATTTCTTTCCTTTGCAATTATTGATTATTTATGTAGGGAAGAAAATTCTGAGTCAGTTTAATTTTTCGACACGAAGATTTCAAAGTGTTTAAATAAACAATTACCAAGGTGCATTTTTTGTTTTTATTATATTTAAAACTCCCACCGACAGAGCTCCCATAGACTAATGTCTGGAGTGTTAGGCTTCCAAGCGAGTGGCCCTGGGTTCGAGTCCCAGCCTGAACGAAAATCTTCAATGTATACTTTTAGTTTCTAATTTGAAATTTCTTCTTCTTTTTTTTTTAATTTTTCTCTTTTGCGAATATTGATTATTTATGTAGGGAGAAAAATTCTGAGTCAGTTTAATTATTCGACCTGTAAATTTCAAAGTGTTTGAATCAATAATTACCAAGGTGCATTTTTTGTTTTTATTATATTTAAGACTTCCATCGACAGAGCTCCGATAGCCTAATGGCTAGACCGTTGGGTTCCAAGCGCGTGGTACTGGGTTCGAGTCCCGGCCGGAACGAAAATCTTCCATGTATATATTTCTCTTCTAATTTGAAGATTCTTTTTTTTTCAATTTCTTTCTTTTGCAAATATGGATTTTTTATGTACGGAAGAAAATTCTGAGTCAGTTTAATCATTCGACCTTTAGATTTCAAAGATTTTAGATCAATAATTACTAAGGTGCATTTTTTGTTTTTATTATAATTAAGACACCGATCAACAGAGATCCGATAGTATATTGGCGAGAGCGTTGGGCTTCCATGAGTGTCGCCCTGGGTTCAAATCCCAGCCGGAAAGGAAATCTTAAATGCAAATATTTTTTTCTAATTTTATAATTCCTTTTTTTTTTATTTTTCCCTTTTGCGAAGTCAGTCAGTCAGTCTGACAGTCAATCAGTCAAGCACTCAGTCATTCAGTCTCAGTCAGTCAGTCCAGTCAGTCAGTCACTCAGTCAGTCAGTTAGTCCTTCAGCCAGTCAGTCAAGCAGTCAGTCATTTAGTCTCAGTCAGTCAGTCATTCAGTCAGTCAGTCAGTCAGGCAGTCAGTCAGTCAGTCAGTCAGTCAGTCCAGCCTCAGTCAGTCAGGCAGTTAGTCAGTCAGTCTCGGTCAGTCAGTGAGTCAGTCAGTCAGTATCAGTCAGTCAGTGAGTCAGTCTGTCAGTCAGGCAGTATTAGTCAGGCAGTAAGACTCCGCTCGACAGAACTCCGATAGCCTAATGGCTAGACCGCTGGTCTTCCAAGCGAGTGGCCTGGGTTCGAGTCCCAGCCGGGGCGAATATCTTCAATGTATATATTTCTCTCTAATTTGAAAATTCTTTTTTTTTTCAATTTCTTTCCTTTGCAATTATTGATTATTTATGTAGGGAAGAAAATTCTGAGTCAGTTTAATTTTTCGACACGAAGATTTCAAAGTGTTTAAATAAACACTTACCAAGGTGCATTTTTTGTTTTTATTATATTTAAAACTCCCACCGACAGAGCTCCCATAGACTAATGGCTAGAGTGTTAGGCTTCCAAGCGAGTGGCCCTGGGTTCGAGTCCCAGCCTGAACGAAAATCTTCAATGTCTACTTTTAGTTTCTAATTTGAAATTTCTTCTTCTTTTTTTTTTAATTTTTCTCTTTTGCGAATATTGATTATTTATGTAGGGAGAAAAATTCTGAGTCAGTTTAATTATTCGACCTGTAAATTTCAAAGTGTTTGAATCAATAATTACCAAGGTGCATTTTTTGTTTTTATTATATTTAAGACTTCCATCGACAGAGCTCCGATAGCCTAATGGCTAGACCGTTGGGTTCCTAGCGCGTGGTACTGGGTTCGAGTCCCGGCCGGAAAGGAAATCTTAAATGCAAATATTTTTTTCTAATTTTATAATTCTTTTTTTTATTTTTCCCTTTTGCGAAGTCAGTCAGTCAGTCTGACAGTCAATCAGTCAAGCACTCAGTCATTCAGTCTCAGTCAGTCAGTCCAGTCAGTCAGTCACTCAGTCAGTCAGTTAGTCCTTCAGCCAGTCAGTCAAGCAGTCAGTCATTTAGTCTCAGTCAGTCAGTCATTCAGTCAGTCAGTCAGTCAGGCAGTCAGTCAGTCAGTCAGTCGGTCAGTCCTGTGCAGTCAGTTAGTCACTAAAGCAGTCAGTCAGTCTCAGTCAGTCAGTCAGTCAGTCAGTCCAGTCCAGTCTCAGTCAGTCAGTCAGTCAGTCTCGGTCAGTCAGTCAGTCAGTCATTCAGTCAGTCAGTCAGTCAGGCAGTCAGTCAGTCGGTCAGCCTTATTCAGTCAGTCTGTCAGTCAGTCAGTCAGTCAGCCTTATTCAGTCAGTCTGTCAGTCATCCTTATTCAGTCAGTCTGTCAGTCAGTCAGTCGGTCAGTCCTGTCCAGTCAGTTAGTCAGTCAAGCAGTCAGTCAGGTAGTCAAGCAGTCAGTCAGTCAGTGTCAGTCAGTCATTTAGTCATTCAGTCAGTCAGTGAAATAGCCAGTCAGAGAGTCAAGCAGTCAGTCAGTCAGTCTCAGTCAGTCAGTTAGTCAGTCAGTCAGTCAGTCAGTCAGTCCAGTCTCAGTCAGTCAGGCATTTAGTCAGTCAGTCTCGGTCAGTCAGTGAGTCAGTCAGTCAGTATCAGTCAGTCAGTGAGTCAGACTGTCAGTCAGGCAGTATCAGTCAGGCAGTAAGACTCCGCTCGACAGAACTCCGATAGCCTAATGGCTAGACCGCTGGTCTTCCAAACGAGTGGCCTGGGTTCGAGTCCCAGCCGGAGCGAATATCTTCAATGTATATATTTCTTTTCTAATTTGAAAATTCTTTTTTTTTTCAATTTCTTTCCTTTGCAATTATTGATTATTTATGTAGGGAAGAAAATTCTGAGTCAGTTTAATTTTTCGACACGAAGATTTCAAAGTGTTTAAATAAACAATTACCATTGTGCATTTTTTGTTTTTATTATATTTAAAACTCCCACCGACAGAGCTCCCATAGACTAATGGCTAGAGTGTTAGGCTTCCAAGCGAGTGGCCCTGGGTTCGAGTCCCAGCCTGAACGAAAATCTTCAATGTATACTTTTAGTTTCTAATTTGAAATTTCTTCTTCTTTTTTTTTAATTTTTCTCTTTTGCGAATATTGATTATTTATGTAGGGAGAAAAATTCTGAGTCAGTTTAATTATTCGACCTGTAAATTTCAAAGTGTTTGAATCAATAATTACCAAGGTGCATTTTTTTTTATATTATATTTAAGACTTCCAGCGACAGAGCTCCGATAGCCTAATGGCTAGACCGTTGGGTTCCTAGCGCGTGGTACTGGTTTCGAGTCCCGGCCGGAACGAAAATCTTCCATGTATATATTTCTCTTCTAATTTGAAGATTCTTTTTTTTTTCAATTTCTTTCTTTTGCAAATATGGATTATTTATGTACGGAAGAAAATTCTGAGTCAGTTTAATCATTCGACCTTTAGATTTCAAAGATTTTAGATCAATAATTACTAAGGTGCATTTTTTGTTTTTATTATAATTAAGACACCGATCAACAGAGATCCGATAGTATATTGGCGAGCGTTGGGCTTCCATGAGTGTCGCCCTGGGTTCAAATCCCAGCCGGAAAGGAAATCTTAAATGCAAATATTTTTTTCTAATTTTATAATTCCTTTTTTTTTATTTTTCCCTTTTGCGAAGTCAGTCAGTCAGTCTGACAGTCAATCAGTCAAGCACTCAGTCATTCAGTCTCAGTCAGTCAGTCCAGTCAGTCAGTCACTCAGTCAGTCGTTAGTCCTTCAGCCAGTCAGTCAAGCAGTCAGTCATTTAGTCTCAGTCAGTCAGTCATTCAGTCAGTCAGTCAGTCAGTCAGTCGGTCAGTCCTGTGCAGTCAGTTAGTCACTAAAGCAGTCAGTCAGTCTCAGTCAGTCAGTCAGTCAGTCAGTCCAGTCCAGTCTCAGTCAGTCAGTCAGTCAGTCTCGGTCAGTCAGTCAGTCAGTCATTCAGTCAGTCAGTCAGTCAGGCAGTCAGTCAGTCAGTCAGTCAGTCAGCCTTATTCAGTCAGTCTGTCAGTCATCCTTATTCAGTCAGTCTGTCAGTCAGTCAGTCGGTCAGTCCTGTCCAGTCAGTTAGTCAGTCAAGCAGTCAGTCAGTTAGTCCTTCAGCCAGTCAGTCAAGCAGTCAGTCATTTAGTCTCAGTCAGTCAGTCATTCAGTCAGTCAGGCAGTCAGTCAGTCAGTCAGTCGGTCAGTCCTGTGCAGTCAGTTAGTCACTAAAGCAGTCAGTCAGTCTCAGTCAGTCAGTCAGTCAGTCAGTCCAGTCCAGTCTCAGTCAGTCAGTCAGTCAGTCTCGGTCAGTCAGTCAGTCAGTCATTCAGTCAGTCAGTCAGTCAGGCAGTCAGTCAGTCGGTCAGCCTTATTCAGTCAGTCTGTCAGTCAGTCAGTCAGTCAGCCTTATTCAGTCAGTCTGTCAGTCATCCTTATTCAGTCAGTCTGTCAGTCAGTCAGTCGGTCAGTCCTGTCCAGTCAGTTAGTCAGTCAAGCAGTCAGTCAGGTAGTCAAGCAGTCAGTCAGTCAGTGTCAGTCAGTCATTTAGTCATTCAGTCAGTCAGTGAAATAGCCAGTCAGAGAGTCAAGCAGTCAGTCAGTCAGTCAGTCCAGTCTCAGTCAGTCAGGCAGTTAGTCAGTCAGTCTCGGTCAGTCAGTGAGTCAGTCAGTCAGTATCAGTCAGTCAGTGAGTCAGTCTGTCAGTTAGGCAGTATCAGTCAGGCAGTAAGACTCCGCTCGACAGAACTCCGATAGCCTAATGGCTAGACCGCTGGTCTTCCAAGCGAGTGGCCTGGGTTCGAGTCCCAGTCGGAGCGAATATCTTCAATGTATATATTTCTTTTCTAATTTGAAAATTCTTTTTTTTTTCAATTTGTTTCCTTTGCAATTATTGATTATTTATGTAGGGAAGAAAATTCTGAGTCAGTTTAATTTTTCGACACAAAGATTTCAAAGTGTTTAAATAAACAATTACCAAGGTGCATTTTTTGTTTTTATTATATTTAAAACTCCCACCGACAGAGCTCCCATAGACTAATGTCTGGAGTGTTAGGCTTCCAAGCGAGTGGCCCTGGGTTCGAGTCCCAGCCTGAACGAAAATCTTCAATGTATACATTTAGTTTCTAATTTGAAATTTCTTCTTCTTTTTTTTTTTAATTTTTCTCTTTCGCGAATATTGATTATTTATGTAGGGAGAAAAATTCTGAGTCAGTTTAATTATTCGACCTGTAAATTTCAAAGTGTTTGAATCAATAATTACCAAGGTGCATTTTTTGTTTTTATTATATTTAAGACTTCCATCGACAGAGCTCCGATAGCCTAATGGCTAGACCGTTGGGTTCCAAGCGCGTGTTACTGGGTTCGAGTCCCGGCCGGAACGAAAATCTTCCATGTTAATATTTCTCTTCTAATTTGAAGATTCTTTTTTTTTTTCAATTTCTTTCTTTTGCAAATATGGATTATTTATGTACGGAAGAAAATTCTGAGTCAGTTTAATCATTCGACCTTTAGATTTCAAAGATTTTAGATCAATAATTACTAAGGTGTATTTTTTGTTTTTATTATAATTAAGACACCGATCAACAGAGATCCGATAGTATATTGGCGAGAGCGTTGGGCTTCCATGAGTGTCGCCCTGGGTTCAAATCCCAGACGGAAAGGAAATCTTAAATGCAAATATTTTTTTCTAATTTTATAATTCTTTTTTTTTTATTTTTCCCTTTTGCGAAGTCAGTCAGTCAGTCTGACAGTCAATCAGTCAAGCACTCAGTCATTCAGTCTCAGTCAGTCAGTCCAGTCAGTCAGTCACTCAGTCAGTCAGTTAGTCCTTCAGCCAGTCAGTCAAGCAGTCAGTCATTTAGTCTCAGTCAGTCAGTCATTCAGTCAGTCAGGCAGTCAGTCAGTCAGTCAGTCGGTCAGTCCTGTGCAGTCAGTTAGTCACTAAAGCAGTCAGTCAGTCTCAGTCAGTCAGTCCAGTCCAGTCTCAGTCAGTCAGTCAGTCAGTCTCGGTCAGTCAGTCAGTCAGTCATTCAGTCAGTCAGTCAGTCAGGCAGTCAGTCAGTCGGTCAGCCTTATTCAGTCAGTCTGTCAGTCAGTCAGTCAGTCAGCCTTATTCAGTCAGTCTGTCAGTCATCCTTATTCAGTCAGTCTGTCAGTCAGTCAGTCGGTCAGTCCTGTCCAGTCAGTTAGTCAGTCAAGCAGTCAGTCAGGTAGTCAAGCAGTCAGTCAGTCAGTGTCAGTCAGTCATTTAGTCATTCAGTCAGTCAGTGAAATAGCCAGTCAGAGAGTCAAGCAGTCAGTCAGTCAGTCTCAGTCAGTCAGTTAGTCAGTCAGTCAGTCAGTCAGTCAGTCAGTCCAGTCTCAGTCAGTCAGGCAGTTAGTCAGTCAGTCTCGGTCAGTCAGTGAGTCAGTCAGTCAGTATCAGTCAGTCAGTGAGTCAGTCTGTCAGTCAGGCAGTATCAGTCAGGCAGTAAGACTCCGCTCGACAGAACTCCGATAGCCTAATGGCTAGACCGCTGGTCTTCCAAGCGAGTGGCCTGGGTTCGAGTCCCAGCCGGGGCGAATATCTTTAATGTATATATTTCTTTTCTAATTTGAAAATTCTTTTTTTTTTTCAATTTCTTTCCTTTGCATTTATTGAATATTTATGTAGGGAAGAAAATTCTGAGTCAGTTTAATTTTTCGACACAAAGATTTCAAAGTGTTTAAATAAACAATTACCAAGGTGCATTTTTTGTTTTTATTATATTTAAAACTCCCACCGACAGAGCTCCCATAGACTAATGGCTAGAGTGTTAGGCTTCCAAGCGAGTGGCCCTGGGTTCGAGTCCCAGCCTGAACGAAAATCTTCAATGTATACTTTTAGTTTCTAATTTGAAATTTCTTCTTCTTTTTTTTTAAATTTTTCTCTTTTGCGAATATTGATTATTTATATAGGGAGAAAAATTCTGAGTCAGTTTAATTATTCGACCTGTAAATTTCAAAGTGTTTGAATCAATAATTACCAAGGTGCATTTTTTGTTTTTATTATATTTAAGACTTCCATCGACAGAGCTCCGATAGCCTAATGGCTAGACCGTTGGGTTCCAAGCGCGTGGTACTGGGTTCGAGTCCCGGCCGGAACGAAAATCTTCCATGTATATATTTCTCTTCTAATTTGAAGATTCTTTTTTTTTCAATTTCTTTCTTTTGCAAATATGGATTATTTATGTACGGAAGAAAATTCTGAGTCAGTTTAATCATTCGACCTTTAGATTTCAAAGATTTTAGATCAATAATTACTAAGGTGCATTTTTTGTTTTTATTATAATTAAGACACCGATCAACAGAGATCCGATAGTATATTGGCGAGAGCGTTGGGCTTCCATGAGTGTCGCCCTGGGTTCAAATCCCAGCCGGAAACGAAATCTTAAATGCAAATATTTTTTTCTAATTTTATAATTCTTTTTTTTTATTTTTCCCTTTTGCGAAGTCAGTCAGTCAGTCTGACAGTCAATCAGTCAAGCACTCAGTCATTCAGTCTCAGTCAGTCAGTCCAGTCAGTCAGTCACTCAGTCAGTCAGTTAGTCCTTCAGCCAGTCAGTCAAGCAGTCAGTCATTTAGTCTCAGTCAGTCAGTCATTCAGTCAGTCATTTAGTCTCAGTCAGTCAGTCATTCAGTCAGTCAGTCAGTCAGGCAGTCAGTCAGTCAGTCAGTCGGTCAGTCCTGTGCAGTCAGTTAGTCACTAAAGCAGTCAGTCAGTCTCAGTCAGTCAGTCAGTCAGTCAGTCCAGTCCAGTCTCAGTCAGTCAGTCAGTCAGTCTCGGTCAGTCAGTCAGTCAGTCATTCAGTCAGTCAGTCAGTCAGGCAGTCAGTCAGTCGGTCAGCCTTATTCAGTCAGTCTGTCAGTCAGTCAGTCAGTCAGCCTTATTCAGTCAGTCTGTCAGTCATCCTTATTCAGTCAGTCTGTCAGTCATCCTTATTCAGTCAGTCTGTCAGTCAGTCAGTCGGTCAGTCCTGTCCAGTCAGTTAGTCAGTCAAGCAGTCAGTCAGGTAGTCAAGCAGTCAGTCAGTCAGTGTCAGTCAGTCATTTAGTCATTCAGTCAGTCAGTGAAATAGCCAGTCAGAGAGTCAAGCAGTCAGTCAGTCAGTCTCAGTCAGTCAGTTAGTCAGTCAGTCAGTCAGTCAGTCAGTCAGGCAGTTAGTCAGTCAGTCTCGGTCAGTCAGTGAGTCAGTCAGTCAGTATCAGTCAGTCAGTGAGTCAGTCTGTCAGTCAGGCAGTATCAGTCAGGCAGTAAGACTCCGCTCGACAGAATTCCGATAGCCTAATGCCTAGACCGCAGGTCTTCCAAGCGAGTGGCCTGGGTTCGAGTCCCAGCCGGGGCGAATATCTTCAATGTATATATTTCTTTTCTAATTTGAAAATTCTTTTTTTTTTTCAATTTCTTTCCTTTGCAATTATTGAATATTTATGTAGGGAAGAAAATTCTGAGTCAGTTTAATTTTTCGACACGAAGATTTCAAAGTGTTTAAATAAACAATTACCAAGGTGCATTTTTTGTTTTTATTATATTTAAAACTCCCACCGACAGAGCTCCCATAGACTAATGGCTAGAGTGTTAGGCTTCCAAGCGAGTGGCCCTGGGTTCGTGTCCCAGCCTGAACGAAAATCTTCAATGTATACTTTTAGTTTCTAATTTGAAATTTCTTCTTCTTTTTTTTTTAATTTTTCTCTTTTGCGAATATTGATTATTTATATAGGGAGAAAAATTCTGAGTCAGTTTAATTATTCGACCTGTAAATTTCAAAGTGTTTGAATCAATAATTACCAAGGTGCATTTTTTGTTTTTATTATATTTAAGACTTCCATCGACAGAGCTCCGATAGCCTAATGGCTAGACCGTTGGGTTCCAAGCGCGTGGTACTGGGTTCGAGTCCCGGCCGGAACGAAAATCTTCCATGTATATATTTCTCTTCTAATTTGAAGATTCTTTTTTTTTTTTCAATTTCTTTCTTTTGCAAATATGGATTATTTATGTACGGAAGAAAATTCTGAGTCAGTTTAATCATTCGACCTTTAGATTTCAAAGATTTTAGATCAATAATTACTAAGGTGCATTTTTTGTTTTTATTATAATTAAGACACCGATCAACAGAGATCCGATAGTATATTGGCGAGAGCGTTGGGCTTCCATGAGTGTCGCCCTGGGTTCAAATCCCAGCCGGAAACGAAATCTTAAATGCAAATATTTTTTTCTAATTTTATAATTCTTTTTTTTTATTTTTCCCTTTTGCGAAGTCAGTCAGTCAGTCTGACAGTCAATCAGTCAAGCACTCAGTCATTCAGTCTCAGTCAGTCAGTCCAGTCAGTCAGTCACTCAGTCAGTCAGTTAGTCCTTCAGCCAGTCAGTCAAGCAGTCAGTCATTTAGTCTCAGTCAGTCAGTCATTCAGTCAGTCATTTAGTCTCAGTCAGTCAGTCATTCAGTCAGTCAGTCAGTCAGGCAGTCAGTCAGTCAGTCAGTCGGTCAGTCATGTGCAGTCAGTTAGTCACTAAAGCAGTCAGTCAGTCTCAGTCAGTCAGTCAGTCAGTCAGTCCAGTCCAGTCTCAGTCAGTCAGTCAGTCAGTCTCGGTCAGTCAGTCAGTCAGTCATTCAGTCAGTCAGTCAGTCAGGCAGTCAGTCAGTCGGTCAGCCTTATTCAGTCAGTCTGTCAGTCAGTCAGTCAGTCAGCCTTATTCAGTCAGTCTGTCAGTCATCCTTATTCAGTCAGTCTGTCAGTCAGTCAGTCGGTCAGTCCTGTCCAGTCAGTTAGTCAGTCAAGCAGTCAGTCAGGTAGTCAAGCAGTCAGTCAGTCAGTGTCAGTCAGTCATTTAGTCATTCAGTCAGTCAGTGAAATAGCCAGTCAGAGAGTCAAGCAGTCAGTCAGTCAGTCTCAGTCAGTCAGTTAGTCAGTCAGTCAGTCAGTCAGTCAGTCAGTCCAGTCTCAGTCAGTCAGGCAGTTAGTCAGTCAGTCTCGGTCAGTCAGTGAGTCAGTCAGTCAGTATCAGTCAGTCAGTGAGTCAGTCTGTCAGTCAGGCAGTATCAGTCAGGCAGTAAGACTCCGCTCGACAGAACTCCGATAGCCTAATGCCTAGACCGCTGGTCTTCCAAGCGAGTGGCCTGGGTTCGAGTCCCAGCCGGGGCGAATATCTTCAATGTATATATTTCTTTTCTAATTTGAAAATTCTTTTTTTTTTTTCAATTTCTTTCCTTTGCAATTATTGAATATTTATGTAGGGAAGAAAATTCTGAGTCAGTTTAATTTTTCGACACGAAGATTTCAAAGTGTTTAAATAAACAATTACCAAGGTGCATTTTTTGTTTTTATTATATTTAAAACTCCCACCGACAGAGCTCCCATAGACTAATGGCTAGAGTGTTAGGCTTCCAAGCGAGTGGCCCTGGGTTCGAGTCCCAGCCTGAACGAAAATCTTCAATGTATACTTTTAGTTTCTAATTTGAAATTTCTTCTTCTTTTTTTTTTAATTTTTCTCTTTTGCGAATATTGATTATTTATCTAGGGAGAAAAATTCTGAGTCAGTTTAATTATTCGACCTGTAAATTTCAAAGTGTTTGAATCAATAATTACCAAGGTGCATTTTTTGTTTTTATTATATTTAAGACTTCCATCGACAGAGCTCCGATAGCCTAATGGCTAGACCGTTGGGTTCCAAGCGCGTGGTACTGGGTTCGAGTCCCGGCCGGAACGAAAATCTTCCATGTATATATTTCTCTTCTAATTTGAAGATTCTTTTTTTTTTTCAATTTCTTTCTTTTGCAAATATGGATTATTGATGTACGGAAGAAAATTCTGAGTCAGTTTAATCATTCGACCTTTAGATTTCAAAGATTTTAGATCAATAATTACTAAGGTGCATTTTTTGTTTTTATTATAATTAAGACACCGATCAACAGAGATCCGATAGTATATTGGCGAGAGCGTTGGGCTTCCATGAGTGTCGCCCTGGGTTCAAATCCCAGCCGGAAAGGAAATCTTAAATGAAAATTTTTTTTTCTAATTTTATAATTCTTTTTTTTTATTTTTCCCTTTAGCGAAGTCAGTCAGTCAGTCTGACAGTCAATCAGTCAAGCACTCAGTCATTCAGTGTCAGTCAGTCAGTCCAGTCAGTCAGTCACTCAGTCAGTCACTCAGTCAGTCAGTTAGTCCTTCAGCCAGTCAGTCAAGCAGTCAGTCATTTAGTCTCAGTCAGTCAGTCATTCAGTCAGTCAGTCAGTCAGGCAGTCAGTCAGTCAGTCAGTCGGTCAGTCCTGTGCAGTCAGTTAGTCACTAAAGCAGTCAGTCAGTCTCAGTCAGTCAGTCAGTCAGTCAGTCCAGTCCAGTCTCAGTCAGTCAGTCAGTCAGGCAGTCAGTCAGTCGGTCAGCCTTATTCAGTCAGTCTGTCAGTCAGTCAGTCAGTCAGCCTTATTCAGTCAGTCTGTCAGTCATCCTTATTCAGTCAGTCTGTCAGTCAGTCAGTCGGTCAGTCCTGTCCAGTCAGTTAGTCAGTCAAGCAGTCAGTCAGGTAGTCAAGCAGTCAGTCAGTCAGTGTCAGTCAGTCATTTAGTCATTCAGTCAGTCAGTGAAATAGCCAGTCAGAGAGTCAAGCAGTCAGTCAGTCAGTCTCAGTCAGTCAGTTAGTCAGTCAGTCAGTCAGTCAGTCAGTCAGTCCAGTCTCAGTCAGTCAGGCAGTTAGTCAGTCAGTCTCGGTCAGTCAGTGAGTCAGTCAGTCAGTATCAGTCAGTCAGTGAGTCAGTCTGTCAGTCAGGCAGTATCAGTCAGGCAGTAAGACTCCGCTCGACAGAACTCCGATAGCCTAATGCCTAGACCGCTGGTCTTCCAAGCGAGTGGCCTGGGTTCGAGTCCCAGCCGGGGCGAATATCTTCAATGTATATATTTCTTTTCTAATTTGAAAATTCTTTTTTTTTTTCAATTTCTTTCCTTTGCAATTATTGAATATTTATGTAGGGAAGAAAATTCTGAGTCAGTTTAATTTTTCGACACGAAGATTTCAAAGTGTTTAAATAAACAATTACCAAGGTGCATTTTTTGTTTTTATTATATTTAAAACTCCCACCGACAGAGCTCCCATAGACTAATGGCTAGAGTGTTAGGCTTCCAAGCGAGTGGCCCTGGGTTCGAGTCCCAGCCTGAACGAAAATCTTCAATGTATACTTTTAGTTTCTAATTTGAAATTTCTTCTTCTTTTTTTTTTAATTTTTCTCTTTTGCGAATATTGATTATTTATCTAGGGAGAAAAATTCTGAGTCAGTTTAATTATTCGACCTGTAAATTTCAAAGTGTTTGAATCAATAATTACCAAGGTGCATTTTTTGTTTTTATTATATTTAAGACTTCCATCGACAGAGCTCCGATAGCCTAATGGCTAGACCGTTGGGTTCCAAGCGCGTGGTACTGGGTTCGAGTCCCGGCCGGAACGAAAATCTTCCATGTATATATTTCTCTTCTAATTTGAAGATTCTTTTTTTTTTTCAATTTCTTTCTTTTGCAAATATGGATTATTGATGTACGGAAGAAAATTCTGAGTCAGTTTAATCATTCGACCTTTAGATTTCAAAGATTTTAGATCAATAATTACTAAGGTGCATTTTTTGTTTTTATTATAATTAAGACACCGATCAACAGAGATCCGATAGTATATTGGCGAGAGCGTTGGGCTTCCATGAGTGTCGCCCTGGGTTCAAATCCCAGCCGGAAAGGAAATCTTAAATGAAAATTTTTTTTTCTAATTTTATAATTCTTTTTTTTTATTTTTCCCTTTAGCGAAGTCAGTCAGTCAGTCTGACAGTCAATCAGTCAAGCACTCAGTAATTCAGTGTCAGTCAGTCAGTCCAGTCAGTCAGTCACTCAGTCAGTCACTCAGTCAGTCAGTTAGTCCTTCAGCCAGTCAGTCAAGCAGTCAGTCATTTAGTCTCAGTCAGTCAGTCATTCAGTCAGTCAGTCAGTCAGGCAGTCAGTCAGTCAGTCAGTCGGTCAGTCCTGTGCAGTCAGTTAGTCACTAAAGCAGTCAGTCAGTCTCAGTCAGTCAGTCAGTCAGTCAGTCCAGTCCAGTCTCAGTCAGTCAGTCAGTCAGGCAGTCAGTCAGTCGGTCAGCCTTATTCAGTCAGTCTGTCAGTCAGTCAGTCAGTCAGCCTTATTCAGTCAGTCTGTCAGTCATCCTTATTCAGTCAGTCTGTCAGTCAGTCAGTCGGTCAGTCCTGTCCAGTCAGTTAGTCAGTCAAGCAGTCAGTCAGGTAGTCAAGCAGTCAGTCAGTCAGTGTCAGTCAGTCATTTAGTCATTCAGTCAGTCAGTGAAATAGCCAGTCAGAGAGTCAAGCAGTCAGTCAGTCAGTCTCAGTCAGTCAGTTAGTCAGTCAGTCAGTCAGTCAGTCAGTCAGTCCAGTCTCAGTCAGTCAGGCAGTTAGTCAGTCAGTCCAGTCTCAGTCAGTCAGGCAGTTAGTCAGTCAGTCTCGGTCAGTCAGTGAGTCAGTCAGTCAGTATCAGTCAGTCAGTGAGTCAGTCTGTCAGTCAGGCAGTATCAGTCAGGCAGTAAGACTCCGCTCGACAGAACTCCGATAGCCTAATGCCTAGACCGCTGGTCTTCCAAGCGAGTGGCCTGGGTTCGAGTCCCAGCCGGGGCGAATATCTTCAATGTATATATTTCTTTTCTAATTTGAAAATTCTTTTTTTTTTTTCAATTTCTTTCCTTTGCAATTATTGAATATTTATGTAGGGAAGAAAATTCTGAGTCAGTTTAATTTTTCGACACGAAGATTTCAAAGTGTTTAAATAAACAATTACCAAGGTGCATTTTTTGTTTTTATTATATTTAAAACTCCCACCGACAGAGCTCCCATAGACTAATGGCTAGAGTGTTAGGCTTCCAAGCGAGTGGCCCTGGGTTCGAGTCCCAGCCTGAACGAAAATCTTCAATGTATACTTTTAGTTTCTAATTTGAAATTTCTTCTTCTTTTTTTTTTAATTTTTCTCTTTTGCGAATATTGATTATTTATATAGGGAGAAAAATTCTGAGTCAGTTTAATTATTCGACCTGTAAATTTCAAAGTGTTTGAATCAATAATTACCAAGGTGCATTTTTTGTTTTTATTATATTTAAGACTTCCATCGACAGAGCTCCGATAGCCTAATGGCTAGACCGTTGGGTTCCAAGCGCGTGGTACTGGGTTCGAGTCCCGGCCGGAACGAAAATCTTCCATGTATATATTTCTCTTCTAATTTGAAGATTCTTTTTTTTTTTCAATTTCTTTCTTTTGCAAATATGGATTATTGATGTACGGAAGAAAATTCTGAGTCAGTTTAATCATTCGACCTTTAGATTTCAAAGATTTTAGATCAATAATTACTAAGGTGCATTTTTTGTTTTTATTATAATTAAGACACCGATCAACAGAGATCCGATAGTATATTGGCGAGAGCGTTGGGCTTCCATGAGTGTCGCCCTGGGTTCAAATCCCAGCCGGAAAGGAAATCTTAAATGAAAATTTTTTTTTCTAATTTTATAATTCTTTTTTTTTATTTTTCCCTTTAGCGAAGTCAGTCAGTCAGTCTGACAGTCAATCAGTCAAGCACTCAGTCATTCAGTCTCAGTCAGTCAGTCCAGTCAGTCAGTCACTCAGTCAGTCAGTTAGTCCTTCAGCCAGTCAGTCAAGCAGTCAGTCATTTAGTCTCAGTCAGTCAGTCATTCAGTCAGTCAGTCAGTCAGGCAGTCAGTCAGTCAGTCAGTCGGTCAGTCCTGTGCAGTCAGTTAGTCACTAAAGCAGTCAGTCAGTCTCAGTCAGTCAGTCAGTCAGTCAGTCCAGTCCAGTCTCAGTCAGTCAGTCAGTCAGGCAGTCAGTCAGTCGGTCAGCCTTATTCAGTCAGTCTGTCAGTCAGTCAGTCAGTCAGCCTTATTCAGTCAGTCTGTCAGTCATCCTTATTCAGTCAGTCTGTCAGTCAGTCAGTCGGTCAGTCCTGTCCAGTCAGTTAGTCAGTCAAGCAGTCAGTCAGGTAGTCAAGCAGTCAGTCAGTCAGTGTCAGTCAGTCATTTAGTCATTCAGTCAGTCAGTGAAATAGCCAGTCAGAGAGTCAAGCAGTCAGTCAGTCAGTCTCAGTCAGTCAGTCAGTCAGTCAGTCCAGTCTCAGTCAGTCAGGCAGTTAGTCAGTCAGTCTCGGTCAGTCAGTGAGTCAGTCAGTCAGTATCAGTCAGTCAGTGAGTCAGTCTGTCAGTCAGGCAGTATCAGTCAGGAAGTAAGACTCCGCTCGACAGAACTCCGATAGCCTAATGGCTAGACCGCTGGTCTTCCAAGCGAGTGGCCTGGGTTCGAGTCCAAGCCGGAGCGAATATCTTCAATGTATATATTTCTTTTCTAATTTGAAAATTCTTTTTTTTTTCAATTTCTTTCCTTTGCAATTATTGATTATTTATGTAGGGAAGAAAATTCTGAGTCAGTTTTATTTTTCGACACGAAGATTTCAAAGTGTTTAAATAAACAATTACCAAGGTGCATTTTTTGTTTTTATTATATTTAAAACTCCCACCGACAGAGCTCCCATAGACTAATGGCTAGAGTGTTAGGCTTCCAAGCGAGTGGCCCTGGGTTCGAGTCCCAGCCTGAACGAAAATCTTCAATGTATACTTTTAGTTTCTAATTTGAAATTTCTTCTTCTTTTTTTTTTAATTTTTCTCTTTTGCGAATATTGATTATTTATGTAGGGAGAAAAATTCTGAGTCAGTTTAATTATTCGACCTGTAAATTTCAAAGTGTTTGAATCAATAATTACCAAGGTGCATTTTTTGTTTTTATTATATTTAAGACTTCCATCGACAGAGCTCCGATAGCCTAATGGCTAGACCGTTGGGTTCCTAGCGCGTGGTACTGGGTTCGAGTCCCGGCCGGAAAGGAAATCTTAAATGCAAATATTTTTTTCTAATTTTATAATTCTTTTTTTTTTATTTTTCCCTTTTGCGAAGTCAGTCAGTCAGTCTGACAGTCAATCAGTCAAGCACTCAGTCATTCAGTCTCAGTCAGTCAGTCCAGTCAGTCAGTCACTCAGTCAGTCAGTTAGTCCTTCAGCCAGTCAGTCAAGCAGTCAGTCATTTAGTCTCAGTCAGTTAGTCATTCAGTCAGTCAGTCAGTCAGGCAGTCAGTCAGTCAGTCAGTCGGTCAGTCCTGTGCAGTCAGTTAGTCACTAAAGCAGTCAGTCAGTCTCAGTCAGTCAGTCAGTCAGTCAGTCCAGTCCAGTCTCAGTCAGTCAGTCAGTCAGTCTCGGTCAGTCAGTCAGTCAGTCATTCAGTCAGTCAGTCAGTCAGGCAGTCAGTCAGTCGGTCAGCCTTATTCAGTCAGTCTGTCAGTCAGTCAGTCAGTCATCCTTATTCAGTCAGTCTGTCAGTCAGTCAGTCGATCAGTCCTGTCCAGTCAGTTAGTCAGTCAAGCAGTCAGTCAGGTAGTCAAGCAGTCAATCAGTCAGTGTCAGTCAGTCATTTAGTCATTCAGTCAGTCAGTGAAATAGCCAGTCAGAGAGTCAAGCAGTCAGTCAGTCAGTCTCAGTCAGTCAGTTAGTCAGTCAGTCAGTCAGTCAGTCAGTCAGTCCAGTCTCAGTCAGTCAGGCAGTTAGTCAGTCAGTCTCGGTCAGTCAGTGAGTCAGTCAGTCAGTATCAGTCAGTCAGTGAGTCAGTCTGTCAGTCAGGCAGTATCAGTCAGGCAGTAAGACTCCGCTCGACAGAACTCCGATAGCCTAATGGCTAGACCGCTGGTCTTCCAAGCGAGTGGCCTGGGTTCGAGTCCAAGCCGGAGCGAATATCTTCAATGTATATATTTCTTTTCTAATTTGAAAATTCTTTTTTTTTCAATTTCTTTCCTTTGCAATTATTGATTATTTATGTAGGGAAGAAAATTCTGAGTCAGTTTAATTTTTCGACACCAAGATTTCAAAGTGTTTAAATAAACAATTACCAAGGTGCATTTTTTGTTTTTATTATATTTAAAACTCCCACCGACAGAGCTCCCATAGAGTAATGGCTAGAGTGTTAGGCTTCCAAGCGAGTGGCCCTGGGTTCGAGGCCCAGCCTGAACGAAAATCTTCAATGTATACTTTTAGTTTCTAATTTGAAATTTCTTCTTCTTTTTTTTTTTAATTTTTCTCTTTTGCGAATATTGATTATTTATGTAGGGAGAAAAATTCTGAGTCAGTTTAATTATTCGACCTGTAAATTTCAAAGTGTTTGAATCAATAATTACCAAGGTGCATTTTTTGTTTTTATTATATTTAAGACTTCCATCGACAGAGCTACGATAGCCTAATGGCTAGACCGTTGGGTTCTTAGCGCGTGGTACTGGGTTCGAGTCCCGGCCGGAAAGGAAATCTTAAATGCAAATATTTTTTTCTAATTTTATAATTCTTTTTTTTTATTTTTCCCTTTTGCGAAGTCAGACAGTCAGTCTGACAGTCAATCAGTCAAGCACTCAGTCATTCAGTCTCAGTCAGTCAGTCCAGTCAGTCAGTCACTCAGTCAGTCAGTTAGTCCTTCAGCCAGTCAGTCAAGCAGTCAGTCATTTAGTCTCAGTCAGTCAGTCATTCAGTCAGTCAGTCAGTCAGGCAGTCAGTCAGTCAGTCAGTCGGTCAGTCCTGTGCAGTCAGTTAGTCACTAAAGCAGTCAGTCAGTCTCAGTCAGTCAGTCAGTCAGTCAGTCCAGTCCAGTCTCAGTCAGTCAGTCAGTCAGTCTCGGTCAGTCAGTCAGTCAGTCAGGCAGTCAGTCAGTCAGTCAGGCAGTCAGTCAGTCGGTCAGCCTTATTCAGTCAGTCTGTCAGTCAGTCAGTCAGTCAGCCTTATTCAGTCAGTCTGTCAGTCATCCTTATTCAGTCAGTCTGTCAGTCAGTCAGTCGGTCAGTCCTGTCCAGTCAGTTAGTCAGTCAAGCAGTCAGTCAGGTAGTCAAGCAGTCAGTCAGTCAGTGTCAGTCAGTCATTTAGTCATTCAGTCAGTCAGTGAAATAGCCAGTCAGACAGTCAAGCAATCAGTCAGTCAGTCTCAGTCAGTCAGTTAGTCACTCAGTTAGTCAGTCAGTCAGTCAGTCCAGTCTCAGTCAGTCAGGCAGTTAGTCAGTCAGTCTCGGTCAGTCAGTGAGTCAGTCAGTCAGTATCAGTCAGTCAGTGAGTCAGTCTGTCAGTCAGGCAGTATCAATCAGGCAGTAAGACTCCGCTCGACAGAACTCTGATAGCCTAATGGCTAGACCGCTGGTCTTCCAAGCGAGTGGCCTGGGTTCGAGTCCAAGCCGGAGCGAATATCTTCAATGTATATATTTCTTTTCTAATTTGAAAATTCTTTTTTTTTTCAATTTCTTTCCTTTGCAATTATTGATTATTTATGTAGGGAAGAAAATTCTGAGTCAGTTTAATTTTTCGACACGAAGATTTCAAAGTGTTTAAATAAACAATTACCAAGGTGCATTTTTTGTTTTTATTATATTTAAAACTCCCACCGACAGAGCTCCCATAGACTAATGGCTAGAGTGTTAGGCTTCCATGCGAGTGGCCCTGGGTTCGAGTCCCAGCCTGAACGAAAATCTTCAATGTATACTTTTAGTTTCTAATTTGAAATTTCTTCTTCTTTTTTTTTAATTTTTCTCTTTTGCGAATATTGATTATTTATGTAGGGAGAAAAATTCTGAGTCAGTTTAATTATTCGTCCTGTAAATTTCAAAGTGTTTGAATCAATAATTACCAAGGTGCATTTTTTGTTTTTATTATATTTAAGACTTCCATCGACAGAGCTCCGATAGCCTAATGGCTAGACCGTTGGGTTCCTAGCGCGTGGTACTGGGTTCGAGTCCCGGCCGGAAAGGAAATCTTAAATGCAAATATTTTTTTCTAATTTTATAATTCTTTTTTTTTATTTTTCCCTTTTGCGAAGTCAGTCAGTCAGTCTGACAGTCAATCAGTCAAGCACTCAGTCATTCAGTCACTCAGTCAGTCAGTTAGTCCTTCAGCCAGTCAGTCAAGCAGTCAGTCATTTAGTCTCAGTCAGTCAGTCATTCAGTCAGTCAGTCAGTCAGGCAGTCAGTCAGTCAGTCAGTCGGTCAGTCCTGTGCAGTCAGTTAGTCACTAAAGCAGTCAGTCAGTCTCAGTCAGTCAGTCAGTCAGTCAGTCCAGTCCAGTCTCAGTCAGTCAGTCAGTCAGTCTCGGTCAGTCTGTCAGTCAGTCATTCAGTCAGTCAGGCAGTCAGTCAGTCGGTCAGCCTTATTCAGTCAGTCTGTCAGTCAGTCAGTCAGTCATCCTTATTCAGTCAGTCTGTCAGTCAGTCAGTCGGTCAGTCCTGTCCAGTCAGTTAGTCAGTCAAGCAGTCAGTCAGGTAGTCAAGCAGTCAATCAGTCAGTGTCAGTCAGTCATTTAGTCATTCAGTCAGTCAGTGAAATAGCCAGTCAGAGAGTCAAGCAGTCAGTCAGTCAGTCTCAGTCAGTCAGTTAGTCAGTCAGTCAGTCAGTCAGTCAGTCAGTCCAGTCTCAGTCAGTCAGGCAGTTAGTCAGTCAGTCTCGGTCAGTCAGTGAGTCAGTCAGTCAGTATCAGTCAGTCAGTGAGTCAGTCTGTCAGTCAGGCAGTATCAGTCAGGCAGTAAGACTCCGCTCGACAGAACTCCGATAGCCTAATGGCTAGACCGCTGGTCTTCCAAGCGAGTGGCCTGGGTTCGAGTCCAAGCCGGAGCGAATATCTTCAATGTATATATTTCTTTTCTAATTTGAAAATTCTTTTTTTTTCAATTTCTTTCCTTTGCAATTATTGATTATTTATGTAGGGAAGAAAATTCTGAGTCAGTTTAATTTTTCGACACGAAGATTTCAAAGTGTTTAAATAAACAATTACCAAGGTGCATTTTTTGTTTTTATTATATTTAAAACTCCCACCGACAGAGCTCCCATAGAGTAATGGCTAGAGTGTTAGGCTTCCAAGCGAGTGGCCCTGGGTTCGAGGCCCAGCCTGAACGAAAATCTTCAATGTATACTTTTAGTTTCTAATTTGAAATTTCTTCTTCTTTTTTTTTTAATTTTTCTCTTTTGCGAATATTGATTATTTATGTAGGGAGAAAAATTCTGAGTCAGTTTAATTATTCGACCTGTAAATTTCAAAGTGTTTGAATCAATAATTACCAAGGTGCATTTTTTGTTTTTATTATATTTAAGACTTCCATCGACAGAGCTACGATAGCCTAATGGCTAGACCGTTGGGTTCTTAGCGCGTGGTACTGGGTTCGAGTCCCGGCCGGAAAGGAAATCTTAAATGCAAATATTTTTTTCTAATTTTATAATTCTTTTTTTTTATTTTTCCCTTTTGCGAAGTCAGTCAGTCAGTCAAGCACTCAGTCATTCAGTCTCAGTCAGTCAGTCCAGTCAGTCAGTCACTCAGTCAGTCAGTTAGTCCTTCAGCCAGTCAGTCAAGCAGTCAGTCATTTAGTCTCAGTCAGTCAGTCATTCAGTCAGTCAGTCAGTCAGGCAGTCAGTCAGTCAGTCAGTCGGTCAGTCCTGTGCAGTCAGTTAGTCACTAAAGCAGTCAGTCAGTCTCAGTCAGTCAGTCAGTCAGTCAGTCCAGTCCAGTCTCAGTCAGTCAGTCAGTCAGTCTCGGTCAGTCAGTCAGTCAGTCAGTCAGTCAGTCAGGCAGTCAGTCAGTCGGTCAGCCTTATTCAGTCAGTCTGTCAGTCAGTCGGTCAGCCTTATTCAGTCAGTCTGTCAGTCAGTCAGTCAGTCAGCCTTATTCAGTCAGTCTGTCAGTCATCCTTATTCAGTCAGTCTGTCAGTCAGTCAGTCGGTCAGTCCTGTCCAGTCAGTTAGTCAGTCAAGCAGTCAGTCAGGTAGTCAAGCAGTCAGTCAGTCAGTCCAGTCTCAGTCAGTCAGGCAGTTAGTCAGTCAGTCTCGGTCAGTCAGTGAGTCAGTCAGTCAGTATCAGTCAGTCAGTGAGTCAGTCTGTCAGTCAGGCAGTATCAGTCAGGCATTAAGACTCCGCTCGACAGAACTCCGATAGCCTAATGGCTAGACCGCTGGTCTTCCAAGCGAGTGGCCTGGGTTCGAGTCCCAGCCGGAGCGAATATCTTCAATGTATATATTTCTTTTCTAATTTGAAAATTCTTTTTTTTTTCAATTTCTTTCCTTTGCAATTATTGATTATTTATGTAGGGAAGAAAATTCTGAGTCAGTTTAATTTTTCGACACGAAGATTTTAAAGTGTTTAAATAAACAATTACCAAGGTGCATTTTTTGTTATTATTATATTTAAAACTCCCACCGACAGAGCTCCCATAGACTAATGGCTAGAGTGTTAGGCTTCCAAGCGAGTGGCCCTGGGTTCGAGTCCCAGCCTGAACGAAAATCTTCAATGTATACTTTTAGTTTCTAATTTGAAATTTCTTCTTCTTTTTTTTTTAATTTTTCTCTTTTGCGAATATTGATTATTTATGTAGGGAGAAAAATTCTGAGTCAGTTTAATTATTCGACCTGTAAATTTCAAAGTGTTTGAATCAATAATTACCAAGGTGCATTTTTTGTTTTTATTATATTTAAGACTTCCATCGACAGAGCACCGATAGCCTAATGGCTAGACCGTTGGGTTCCTAGCGCGTGGTACTGGGTTCGAGTCCCGGCCGGAAAGGAAATCTTAAATGCAAATAATTTTTTCTAATTTTATAATTCTTTTTTTTTTTTATTTTTCCCTTTTGCGAAGTCAGTCAGTCAGTCTGACAGTCAATCAGTCAAGCACTCAGTCATTCAGTCTCAGTCAGTCAGTCCAGTCAGTCAGTCACTCAGTCAGTCAGTTAGTCCTTCAGGCAGTCAGTCAAGCAGTCAGTCATTTAGTCTCAGTCAGTCAGTCATTCAGTCAGTCAGTCAGTCAGGCAGTCAGTCAGTCAGTCAGTCGGTCAGTCCTGTGCAGTCAGTTAGTCACTAAAGCAGTCAGTCAGTCTCAGTCAGTCAGTCAGTCAGTCGGTCCAGTCCAGTCTCAGTCAGTCAGTCAGTCAGTCTCGGTCAGTCAGTCAGTCAGTCATTCAGTCAGTCAGTCAGTCAGGCAGTCAGTCAGTCGGTCAGCCTTATTCAGTCAGTCTGTCAGTCATCCTTATTCAGTCAGTCTGTCAGTCAGTCAGTCGGTCAGTCCTGTCCAGTCAGTTAGTCAGTCAAGCAGTCAGTCAGGTAGTCAAGCAGTCAGTCAGTCAGTGTCAGTCAGTCATTTAGTCATTCAGTCAGTCAGTGAAATAGCCAGTCAGAGAGTCAAGCAGTCAGTCAGTCAGTCTCAGTCAGTCAGTTAGTCAGTCAGTCAGTCAGTCAGTCAGTCAGTCCAGTCTCAGTCAGTCAGGCAGTTAGTCAGTCAGTTTCGGTCAGTCAGTGAGTCAGTCAGTCAGTATCAGTCAGTCAGTGAGTCAGTCTGTCAGTCAGGCAGTATCAGTCAGGCAGTAAGACTCCGCTCGACAGAACTCCGATAGCCTAATGGCTAGACCGCTGGTCTTCCAAGCGAGTGGCCTGGGTTCGAGTCCCAGCCGGAGCGAATATCTTCAATGTATATATTTCTTTTCTAATTTGAAAATTCTTTTTTTTTTCAATTTCTTTCCTTTGCAATTATTGATTATTTATGTAGGGAAGAAAATTCTGAGTCAGTTTAATTTTTCGACACGAAGATTTCAAAGTGTTTAAATAAATAATTACCAAGGTGCATTTTTTGTTTTTATTATATTTAAAACTCCCACCGACAGAGCTCCCGTAGACTAATGGCTAGAGTGTTAGGCTTCCAAGCGAGTGGCCCTGGGTTCGAGTCCCAGCCTGAACGAAAATCTTCAATGTATACTTTTAGTTTCTAATTTGAAATTTCTTCTTCTTTTTTTTTTAAATTTTTCTCTTTTGCGAATATTGATTATTTATGTAGGGAGAAAAATTCTGAGTCAGTTTAATTATTCGACCTGTAAATTTCAAAGTGTTTGAATCAATAATTACCAAGGTGCATTTTTTGTTTTTATTATATTTAAGACTTCCATCGACAGAGCACCGATAGCCTAATGGCTAGACCGTTGGGTTCCTAGCGCGTGGTACTGGGTTCGAGTCCCGGCCGGAAAGGAAATCTTAAATGCAAATATTTTTTTCTAATTTTATAATTCTTTTTTTTTTATTTTTCCCTTTTGCGAAGTCAGTCAGTCAGTCTGACAGTCAATCAGTCAAGCACTCAGTCATTCAGTCTCAGTCAGTCAGTCAAGTCAGTCAGTCACTCAGTCAGTCAGTTAGTCCTTTAGCCAGTCAGTCAAGCAGTCAGTCATTTAGTCTCAGTCAGTCAGTCATTCAGTCAGTCAGTCAGTCAGGCAGTCAGTCAGTCAGTCAGTCGGTCAGTCCTGTGCAGTCAGTTAGTCACTAAAGCAGTCAGTCAGTCTCAGTCAGTCAGTCAGTCAGTCAGTCCAGTCCAGTCTCAGTCAGTCAGTCAGTCAGTCATTCAGTCAGTCAGTCAGTCAGGCAGTCAGTCAGTCGGTCAGCCTTATTCAGTCAGTCTGTCAGTCAGTCAGTCAGTCAGCCTTATTCAGTCAGTCTGTCAGTCATCCTTATTCAGTCAGTCTGTCAGTCAGTCAGTCGGTCAGTCCTGTCCAGTCAGTTAGTCAGTCAAGCAGTCAGTCAGGTAGTCAAGCTGTCAGTCAGTCAG
The DNA here is from genome assembly GCF_026930045.1 of Uloborus diversus. Classification (NCBI taxonomy): domain Eukaryota; kingdom Metazoa; phylum Arthropoda; class Arachnida; order Araneae; family Uloboridae; genus Uloborus; species Uloborus diversus. The sequence continues at coordinate 609,588 of NW_026558340.1, read as the reverse complement.
TGTCAGTCAGTCATTTAGTCATTCAGTCAGTCAGTGAAATAGCCAGTCAGAGAGTCAAGCAGTCAGTCAGTCAGTCTCAGTCAGTCAGTTAGTCAGTCAGTCAGTCAGTCAGTCAGTCAGTCCAGTCTCAGTCAGTCAGGCAGTTAGTCAGTCAGTCTCGGTCAGTCAGTGAGTCAGTCAGTCAGTATCAGTCAGTCAGTGAGTCAGTCTGTCAGTCAGGCAGTATCAGTCAGGCAGTAAGACTCCGCTCGACAGAACTCCGATAGCCTAATGGCTAGACCGCTGGTCTTCCAAGCGAGTGGCCTGGGTTCGAGTCCCAGCCGGAGCGAATATCTTCAATGTATATATTTCTTTTCTAATTTGAAAATTCTTTTTTTTTCAATTTCTTTCCTTTGCAATTATTGATTATTTATGTAGGGAAGAAAATTCTGAGTCAGTTTAATTTTTCGACACGAAGATTTCAAAGTGTTTAAATAAACAATTACCAAGGTGCATTTTTTGTTTTTATTATATTTAAAACTCCCACCGACAGAGCTCCCACAGACTAATGGCTAGAGTGTTAGGCTTCCAAGCGAGTGGCCCTGGGTTCGAGTCCCAGCCTGAACGAAAATCTTCAATGTATACTTTTAGTTTCTAATTTGAAATTTCTTCTTCTTTTTTTCTTAATTTTTCTCTTTTGCGAATATTGATTATTTATGTAGGGAGAAAAATTCTGAGTCAGTTTAATTATTCGACCTGTAAATTTCAAAGTGTTTGAATCAATAATTACCAAGGTGCATTTTTTGTTTTTATTATATTTAAGACTTTCATCGACAGAGCTTCGATAGCCTAATGGCTAGACCGTTGGGTTCCAAGCGCGTGGTACTGGGTTCGAGTCCCGGCCGGAACGCAAATCTTCCATGTATATATTTCTCTTCTAATTTGAAGATTCTTTTTTTTTTCAATTTCTTTCTTTTGCAAATATGGATTATTTATGTACGGAAGAAAATTCTGAGTCAGTTTAATCATTCGACCTTTAGATTTGAAAGATTTTAGATCAATAATTACTAAGGTGCATTTTTTGTTTTTATTATAATTAAGACACCGATCAACAGAGATCCGATAGTATATTGGCGAGAGCGTTGGGCTTCCATGAGTGTCGCCCTGGGTTCAAATCCCAGCGGGAAAGGAAATCTTAAATGCAAATATTTTTTTCTAATTTTATAATTCTTTTTTTTTTATTTTTCCCTTTTGCGAAGTCAGTCAGTCAGTCTGACAGTCAATCAGTCAAGCACTCAGTCATTCAGTCTCAGTCAGTCAGTCCAGTCAGTCAGTCACTCATTCAGTCAGTTAGTCCTTCAGCCAGTCAGTCATTTAGTCTCAGTCAGTCAGTCATTCAGTCAGTCAGTCAGTCAGGCAGTCAGTCAGTCAGTCAGTCGGTCAGTCCTGTGCAGTCAGTTAGTCACTAAAGCAGTCAGTCAGTCTCAGTCAGTCAGTCTCAGTCAGTCAGTCAGTCAGTCAGTCCAGTCCAGTCTCAGTCAGTCAGTCAGTCAGTCTTGGTCAGTCAGTCAGTCAGTCATTCAGTCAGTCAGTCAGTCAGGCAGTCAGTCAGTCGGTCAGCCTTATTCAGTCAGTCTGTCAGTCAGTCAGTCAGTCAGTCAGCCTTATTCAGTCAGTCTGTCAGTCATCCTTATTCAGTCAGTCTGTCAGTCAGTCAGTCGGTCAGTCCTGTCCAGTCAGTTAGTCAGTCAAGCATTCAGTCAGGTAGTCAAGCAGTCAGTCAGTCAGTGTCAGTCAGTCATTTAGTCATTCAGTCAGTCAGTGAAATAGCCAGTCAGAGAGTCAAGCAGTCAGTCAGTCAGTCTCAGTCAGTCAGTTAGTCAGTCTCAGTCAGTCAGTTAGTCAGTCAGTCAGTCAGTCAGTCCAGTCTCAGTCAGTCAGGCAGTTAGTCAGTCAGTCTCGATCAGTCAGTGAGTCAGTCAGTCAGTATCAGTCAGTCAGTGAGTCAGTCTGTCAGTCAGGCAGTATCAGTCAGGCAGTAAGACTCCGCTCGCTAGAACTCCGATAGCCTAATGGCTAGACCGCTGGTCTTCCAAGCGAGTGGCCTGGGTTCGAGTCCCAGCCGGAGCGAATATCTTCAATGTATAAATTTCTTTTCTAATTTGAAAATTCTTTTTTTTTTCAATTTCTTTCCTTTGCAATTATTGATTATTTATGTAGGGAAGAAAATTCTGAGTCAGTTTAATTTTTCGACACGAAGATTTCAAAGTGTTTAAATAAACAATTACCAAGGTGCATTTTTTGTTTTTATTATATTTAAAACTCCCACCGACAGAGCTCCCATAGACTAATGGCTAGAGTGTTAGGCTTCCAAGCGAGTGGCCCTGGGTTCGAGTCCCAGCCTGAACGAAAATCTTCAATGTATACTTTTAGTTTCTAATTTGAAATTTCTTCTTCTTTTTTTTTTAATTTTTCTCTTTTGCGAATATTGATTATTTATGTAGGGAGAAAAATTCTGAGTCAGTTTAATTATTCGACCTGTAAATTTCAAAGTGTTTGAATCAATAATTACCAAGGTGCATTTTTTGTTTTTATTATATTTAAGACTTTCATCGACAGAGCTTCGATAGCCTAATGGCTCGACCGTTGGGTTCCAAGCGCGTGGTACTGGGTTCGAGTTCCGGCCGGAACGCAAATCTTCCATGTATATATTTCTCTTCTAATTTGAAGATTCTTTTTTTTTTCAATTTCTTTCTTTTGCAAATATGGATTATTTATGTACGGAAGAAAATTCTGAGTCAGTTTAATCATTCGACCTTTAGATTTCAAAGATTTTAGATCAATAATTACTAAGGTGCATTTTTTGTTTTTATTATAATTAAGACACCGATCAACAGAGATCCGATAGTATATTGGCGAGAGCGTTGGGCTTCCATGAGTGTCGCCCTGGGTTCAAATCCCAGCGGGAAAGGAAATCTTAAATGCAAATATTTTTTTCTAATTTTATAATTCTTTTTTTTTATTTTTCCCTTTTGCGAAGTCAGTCAGTCAGTCTGACAGTCAATCAGTCAAGCACTCAGTCATTCAGTCTCAGTCAGTCAGTCCAGTCAGTCGGTCACTCAGTCAGTCAGTCAGTCCTTCAGCCAGTCAGTCAGGCAGTCAGTCAGTCAGTCAGTCGGTCAGTCCTGTGCAGTCAGTTAGTCACTAAAGCAGTCAGCAGTCTCAGTCAGTCAGTCAGTCAGTCCAGTCCAGTCTCAGTCAGTCAGTCAGTCAGTCTCGGTCAGTCAGTCAGTCTGTCATTCAGTCAGTCAGGCAGTCAGTCAGTCGGTCAGCCTTATTCAGTCAGTCTGTCAGTCAGTCAGTCAGCCTTATTCAGTCAGTCTGTCAGTCATCCTTATTCAGTCAGTCTGTCAGTCAGTCAGTCGGTCTGTCCTGTCCAGTCAGTTAGTCAGTCAAGCAGTCAGTCAGGTAGTCAAGCAGTCAGTCAGTCAGTGTCAGTCAGTCATTTAGTCATTCAGTCAGTCAGTGAAATAGCCATTTAGAGGGTCAAGCAGTCAGTCAGTCAGTCTCAGTCAAGCAGTCAGTCAGTCAGTCAGTCAGTCAGTCAGTCACTCCAGTCTCAGTCAGTCAGGCAGTTAGTCAGTCAGTCTCGGTCAGTTAGTGAGTCAGTCAGTCAGTATCAGTCAGTCAGTGAGTCAGTCTGTCAGTCAGGCAGTATCAGTCAGGCAGTAAGACTCCGCTCGACAGAACTCCGATAGCCTAATGGCTAGACCGCTGGTCTTCCAAGCGAGTGGCCTGGGTTCGAGTCCCAGCCGGAGCGAATATCTTCAATGTATATATTTCTTTTCTAATTTGAAAATTCTTTTTTTTTTCTATTTCTTTCCTTTTGCAATTATTGATTATTTATGTAGGGAAGAAAATTCTGAGTCAGTTTAATTTTTCGACACGAAGATTTCAAAGTGTTTAAATAAACAATTACCAAGGTGCATTTTTTGTTTTTATTATATTTAAAAATCCCACCGACAGAGCTCCCATAGACTAATGGCTAGAGTGTTAGGCTGCCAAGCGAGTGGCCCTGGGTTCGAGTCCCAGCCTGAACGAAAATCTTCAATGTATACTTTTAGTTTCTAATTTGAAATTTCTTCTTCTTTTTTTTTTAATTTTTCTCTTTTGCGAATATTGATTATTTATGTAGGGAGAAAAATTCTGAGTCAGTTTAATTATTCGACCTGTAAATTTCAAAGTGTTTGAATCAATAATTACCAAGGTGCATTTTTTGTTTTTATTATATTTAAGACTTCCATCGACAGAGCTCCGATAGCCTAATGGCTAGACCGTTGGGTTCCAAGCGCGTGGTACTGGGTTCGAGTCCCGGCCGGAACGAAAATCTTCCATGTATATATTTCTCTTCTAATTTGAAGATTCTTTTTTTTTTCAATTTCTTTCTTTTGCAAATATGGATTATTTATGTACGGAAGAAAATTCTGTGTCAGTTTAATCATTCGACCTTTAGATTTCAAAAATTTTAGATCCATAATTACTAAGGTGCATTTTTTGTTTTTATTATAATTAAGACACCGATCATCAGAGATCCGATAGTATATTGGCGAGAGCGTTGGGCTTCCATGAGTGTCGCCCTGGGTTCAAATCCCAGCCGGAAAGGAAATCTTAAATGCAAATATTTTTTTTCTAATTTTATAATTCTTTTTTTTATTTTTCCCTTTTGCGAAGTCAGTCAGTCAGTCTGACAGTCAATCAGTCAAGCACTCAGTCATTCAGTCTCAGTCAGTCAGTCCAGTCAGTCAGTCACTCAGTCAGTCAGTTAGTCCTTCAGGCAGTCAGTCAAGCAGTCAGTCATTTAGTCTCAGTCAGTCAGTCATTCAGTCAGTCAGTCAGTCAGGCAGTCAGTCAGTCAGTCAGTCGGTCAGTCCTGTGCAGTCAGTTAGTCACTAAAGCAGTCAGTCAGTCTCAGTCAGTCAGTCAGTCAGTCGGTCCAGTCCAGTCTCAGTCAGTCAGTCAGTCAGTCTCGGTCAGTCAGTCAGTCAGTCATTCAGTCAGTCAGTCAGTCAGGCAGTCAGTCAGTCGGTCAGCCTTATTCAGTCAGTCTGTCAGTCATCCTTATTCAGTCAGTCTGTCAGTCAGTCAGTCGGTCAGTCCTGTCCAGTCAGTTAGTCAGTCAAGCAGTCAGTCAGGTAGTCAAGCAGTCAGTCAGTCAGTGTCAGTCAGTCATTTAGTCATTCAGTCAGTCAGTGAAATAGCCAGTCAGAGAGTCAAGCAGTCAGTCAGTCAGTCTCAGTCAGTCAGTTAGTCAGTCAGTCAGTCAGTCAGTCAGTCAGTCCAGTCTCAGTCAGTCAGGCAGTTAGTCAGTCAGTTTCGGTCAGTCAGTGAGTCAGTCAGTCAGTATCAGTCAGTCAGTGAGTCAGTCTGTCAGTCAGGCAGTATCAGTCAGGCAGTAAGACTCCGCTCGACAGAACTCCGATAGCCTAATGGCTAGACCGCTGGTCTTCCAAGCGAGTGGCCTGGGTTCGAGTCCCAGCCGGAGCGAATATCTTCAATGTATATATTTCTTTTCTAATTTGAAAATTCTTTTTTTTTTCAATTTCTTTCCTTTGCAATTATTGATTATTTATGTAGGGAAGAAAATTCTGAGTCAGTTTAATTTTTCGACACGAAGATTTCAAAGTGTTTAAATAAATAATTACCAAGGTGCATTTTTTGTTTTTATTATATTTAAAACTCCCACCGACAGAGCTCCCGTAGACTAATGGCTAGAGTGTTAGGCTTCCAAGCGAGTGGCCCTGGGTTCGAGTCCCAGCCGGAACGAAAATCTTCAATGTATACTTTTAGTTTCTAATTTGAAATTTCTTCTTCTTTTTTTTTTAAATTTTTCTCTTTTGCGAATATTGATTATTTATGTAGGGAGAAAAATTCTGAGTCAGTTTAATTATTCGACCTGTAAATTTCAAAGTGTTTGAATCAATAATTACCAAGGTGCATTTTTTGTTTTTATTATATTTAAGACTTCCATCGACAGAGCACCGATAGCCTAATGGCTAGACCGTTGGGTTCCTAGCGCGTGGTACTGGGTTCGAGTCCCGGCCGGAAAGGAAATCTTAAATGCAAATATTTTTTGCTAATTTTATAATTCTTTTTTTTTTATTTTTCCCTTTTGCGAAGTCAGTCAGTCAGTCTGACAGTCAATCAGTCAAGCACTCAGTCATTCAGTCTCAGTCAGTCAGTCAAGTCAGTCAGTCACTCAGTCAGTCAGTTAGTCCTTTAGCCAGTCAGTCAAGCAGTCAGTCATTTAGTCTCAGTCAGTCAGTCATTCAGTCAGTCAGTCAGTCAGGCAGTCAGTCAGTCAGTCAGTCGGTCAGTCCTGTGCAGTCAGTTAGTCACTAAAGCAGTCAGTCAGTCTCAGTCAGTCAGTCAGTCAGTCAGTCCAGTCCAGTCTCAGTCAGTCAGTCAGTCAGTCATTCAGTCAGTCAGTCAGTCAGGCAGTCAGTCAGTCGGTCAGCCTTATTCAGTCAGTCTGTCAGTCAGTCAGTCAGTCAGCCTTATTCAGTCAGTCTGTCAGTCATCCTTATTCAGTCAGTCTGTCAGTCAGTCAGTCGGTCAGTCCTGTCCAGTCAGTTAGTCAGTCAAGCAGTCAGTCAGGTAGTCAAGCTGTCAGTCAGTCAGTGTCAGTCAGTCATTTAGTCATTCAGTCAGTCAGTGAAATAGCCAGTCAGAGAGTCAAGCAGTCAGTCAGTCAGTCTCAGTCAGTCAGTTAGTCAGTCAGTCAGTCAGTCAGTCCAGTCTCAGTCAGTCAGGCAGTTAGTCAGTCAGTCTCGGTCAGTCAGTGAGTCAGTCAGTCAGTATCAGTCAGTCAGTGAGTCAGTCTGTCAGTCAGGCAGTATCAGTCAGGCAGTAAGACTCCGCTCGACAGAACTCCGATAGCCTAATGGCTAGACCGCTGGTCTTCCAAACGAGTGGCCTGGGTTCGAGTCCCAGCCGGAGCGAATATCTTCAATGTATATATTTCTTTTCTAATTTGAAAATTCTTTTTTTTTCAATTTCTTTCCTTTGCAATTATTGATTATTTATGTAGGGAAGAAAATTCTGAGTCAGTTTAATTTTTCGACACGAAGATTTCAAAGTGTTTAAATAAACAATTACCAAGGTGCATTTTTTGTTTTTATTATATTTAAAACTCCCACCGACAGAGCTCCCACAGACTAATGGCTAGAGTGTTAGGCTTCCAAGCGAGTGGCCCTGGGTTCGAGTCCCAGCCTGAACGAAAATCTTCAATGTATACTTTTAGTTTCTAATTTGAAATTTCTTCTTCTTTTTTTTTTAATTTTTCTCTTTTGCGAATATTGATTATTTATGTAGGGAGAAAAATTCTGAGTCAGTTTAATTATTCGACCTGTAAATTTCAAAGTGTTTGAATCAATAATTACCAAGGTGCATTTTTTGTTTTTATTATATTTAAGACTTTCATCGACAGAGCTTCGATAGCCTAATGGCTAGACCGTTGGGTTCCAAGCGCGTGGTACTGGGTTCGAGTCCCGGCCGGAACGCAAATCTTCCATGTATATATTTCTCTTCTAATTTGAAGATTCTTTTTTTTTTCAATTTCTTTCTTTTGCAAATATGGATTATTTATGTTCGGAAGAAAATTCTGAGTCAGTTTAATCATTCTACCTTTAGATTTGAAAGATTTTAGATCAATAATTACTAAGGTGCATTTTTTGTTTTTATTATAATTAAGACACCGATCAACAGAGATCCGATAGTATATTGGCGAGAGCGTTGGGCTTCCATGAGTGTCGCCCTGGGTTCAAATCCCAGCGGGAAAGGAAATCTTAAATGCAAATATTTTTTTCTAATTTTATAATTCTTTTTTTTTTATTTTTCCCTTTTGCGAAGTCAGTCAGTCAGTCTGACAGTCAATCAGTCAAGCACTCAGTCATTCAGTCTCAGTCAGTCAGTCCAGTCAGTCAGTCACTCATTCAGTCAGTTAGTCCTTCAGCCAGTCAGTCAAGCAGTCAGTCATTTAGTCTCAGTCAGTCAGTCATTCAGTCAGTCAGTCAGTCAGGCAGTCAGTCAGTCAGTCAGTCGGTCAGTCCTGTGCAGTCAGTTAGTCACTAAAGCAGTCAGCAGTCTCAGTCAGTCAGTCAGTCAGTCCAGTCCAGTCTCAGTCAGTCAGTCAGTCAGTCTCGGTCAGTCAGTCAGTCAGCCTTATTCAGTCAGTCTGTCAGTCATCCTTATTCAGTCAGTCTGTCAGTCAGTCAGTCGGTCTGTCCTGTCCAGTCAGTTAGTCAGTCAAGCAGTCAGTCAGGTAGTCAAGCAGTCAGTCAGTCAGTGTCAGTCAGTCATTTAGTCATTCAGTCAGTCAGTGAAATAGCCATTTAGAGGGTCAAGCAGTCAGTCAGTCAGTCTCAGTCAAGCAGTCAGTCAGTCAGTCAGTCAGTCAGTCAGTCACTCCAGTCTCAGTCAGTCAGGCAGTTAGTCAGTCAGTCTCGGTCAGTTAGTGAGTCAGTCAGTCAGTATCAGTCAGTCAGTGAGTCAGTCTGTCAGTCAGGCAGTATCAGTCAGGCAGTAAGACTCCGCTCGACAGAACTCCGATAGCCTAATGGCTAGACCGCTGGTCTTCCAAGCGAGTGGCCTGGGTTCGAGTCCCAGCCGGAGCGAATATCTTCAATGTATATATTTCTTTTCTAATTTGAAAATTCTTTTTTTTTTCTATTTCTTTCCTTTTGCAATTATTGATTATTTATGTAGGGAAGAAAATTCTGAGTCAGTTTAATTTTTCGACACGAAGATTTCAAAGTGTTTAAATAAACAATTACCAAGGTGCATTTTTTGTTTTTATTATATTTAAAAATCCCACCGACAGAGCTCCCATAGACTAATGGCTAGAGTGTTAGGCTGCCAAGCGAGTGGCCCTGGGTTCGAGTCCCAGCCTGAACGAAAATCTTCAATGTATACTTTTAGTTTCTAATTTGAAATTTCTTCTTCTTTTTTTTTTAATTTTTCTCTTTTGCGAATATTGATTATTTATGTAGGGAGAAAAATTCTGAGTCAGTTTAATTATTCGACCTGTAAATTTCAAAGTGTTTGAATCAATAATTACCAAGGTGCATTTTTTGTTTTTATTATATTTAAGACTTCCATCGACAGAGCTCCGATAGCCTAATGGCTAGACCGTTGGGTTCCAAGCGCGTGGTACTGGGTTCGAGTCCCGGCCGGAACGAAAATCTTCCATGTATATATTTCTCTTCTAATTTGAAGATTCTTTTTTTTTCAATTTCTTTCTTTTGCAAATATGGATTATTTATGTACGGAAGAAAATTCTGTGTCAGTTTAATCATTCGACCTTTAGATTTCAAAAATTTTAGATCCATAATTACTAAGGTGCATTTTTTGTTTTTATTATAATTAAGACACCGATCAACAGAGATCCGATAGTATATTGGCGAGAGCGTTGGGCTTCCATGAGTGTCGCCCTGGGTTCAAATCCCAGCCGGAAAGGAAATCTTAAATGCAAATATTTTTTTTCTAATTTTATAATTCTTTTTTTTATTTTTCCCTTTTGCGAAGTCAGTCAGTCAGTCTGACAGTCAATCA